>NW_007073233.1:32662-262995 GCF_000164805.1 Carlito syrichta
GCTTCTTTTGAGTTCTCTTTAGAAACAAGCACTGCAAGATAAGAGAAAAGTAACGAGGACATCTGGACAAGGGAGGCAATCACAGGACTCTGAAGAACATAAGAGCCTAAGATGAGAATATTCCTGACACATAAAGAAATATACACTTAAAGAAACTTTCTTGAAACATTTGTAATTTGGAACATTGGACTGAGAGTGTCATTGTTGGCTTTATGAATAGGACTTGTCTAATGCCTATGAGATTCCTGGCTTATTTGCTACTAAAGCCTATGGGAATCTTGGTTTGTTCGCTACTAAGACCACTAGCTGGTAACTTTTAAAAGATATATATGTGAAAGAGTTTTCTTTGTCTTGCCCCTTCAAAAATGGCATAAAATCTCTGTATTAACTAGCATTAAATTGTCATCTGTTCAAGAAGCAGGTGTCTGGGTATATGATCGTCGTTCGCCTATCTGTCTCTCCTTCAACACACCCCACGACCCTTGCGGGGCGGGCCCCCGCATAGGTGTGCATAGTAATCTCTCATAATCATATGTATTTCTTCAGGGTCAATTGGGACTTGATCTTTTGTGTTTCTGATTGTGTTTATTTGAACTTTTTTTCTCTTTTTCTTGGTCATTCTGGCTAGGAGTCCATCAATCTTGTTTATCCTTTCAAAGAACTAGTTTTTGTATCCTTTATTTTTTCTGTAGTATTTTTTTCTTCTATGTCTCATATTTGGTCTTTTACTTTGCTGATCTGGATTCTTCTGCTGAAGTCAGGGTTTTGGAGGTCTTGCCTTACCAGTGCCCTTAGGTGATTTGTTAGGCTGTTAACTTGTTCTTTTTCTCTTTTCTTGATGTATGTTCATAGAGATATAAATTCCCTGCTTAGCATTGTTTTCATGACATCCCAGAGGTTTTGGTAAGATGTGTCTTTGTTTTCATTTGTTTCCAGGAATGTTTTAATTTCTGTTTTGATTTCTGTGTTAACCCAAGTGTTGTTCAATATCATACTGTTTAGTGTCCTTATCTTTGTGTGTGTCAGGGGAATTTTGTGGTGGTGATATTTATTTTTATTCCACTATGATCTGATAAGGTACATGCAATCTTTCAATCTTGTGATTGAATTTGTTTATGCTTGATTTATGGCCAAGGATGTGGTCAATCTTGGAGTTTATTCCATGTGGTGATGAGTATAATGTATATTCTGTGGTTGCTGGGTGGAATGTTCTGTAGGTATCTACTAAGTCCATTTGGTCAAGTATCAAGTTAAGGTACTGGATCTCTTTATTGATTTTTTGCCTCAGTAATCTATCTAGGGTTTGTTAGTGGGATATCTAAGTCTCCAGCTATGATAGTGTTAGAGTCAATATCTTATTTTAGTCTGCTTAGTTGCTGCTTTAAAAAAGCAAATGCTCCTGTTTAGGGTGTATATGTGCTTAGTATGGATATTTCTTGTTGATGAAGTGAACCTTTTATCATTATGTAGTGTCCTCCCTTATCTTTCAAAATTTTAGTTAGCTTAAAGGCTGCTTTGTCAGATATTAAGATCACATCTCCTATGTTCTTTTGTGATCCGTTTTCCTGGAAATTTGTTTTCCATCCTGTCACTTTGAGTCTGTGGGCATCCTTTGTAGTGAGATGAGTTTCCTGGAGACAGTAAATTACTGGGTCATGGTTTTTTGTTTTTTTTTTTTAATCCAGTTTTCCATTCTATGTCTTCATTGGTGCATTTAGTCCATTCACATTCAGGCTATGCATTGAAATGTGAAAGTTTATCCCTGTCATAATGCGCTTATAAGATTGTTTGTTTTTGTTTACCTTTCATGTTCATATATATGTGTGTTTTCATTTTTGCAGGTATACAGTGTGTTCTGCTACTTCTGTGTTTGTTTGTGATCTTGTGAAGTTTGTGGTCTTTCCTTTGTTTCTTTTTTCTTTTGTGCACAGTATCTTTTTAAGTGTCTCCTGTAAAGCTGGTCTCAAAGCAGCATATTCTCTTAGGGACTTGATTTCTGGGAAGGATTTTAATTCTCCCTCACTGATGAAGCTTAGCCTGACTAGGTAGGAAATTCTGGTTGAAATTGTTTACCACTGAGAAAATTAAAGATTGCGTTCAATTCCTCCTGGTCTGCATTGTTTCTGCTGATAACTCTGCAGTAATTCTGATGGGTCTCCCTTAGTAGGTAGTCTGATCTTTTTCTCTTGCTGCCTTTGGGCTTTTTTCTTTTATACCTATGTTGTAAAGGCAAATTACTATATGCCTAAGACTTGTTCTTCTCATAAGATGTCTTGCAGGGGTTGTTTGAGTCTCTTGTGCTTGTATAGTCATCTCTCTGGTCACATAGAGAATTTTCTTGAATTACCTCATGGAATGTTTGTTCAGGATATTTTCTGTTTCTTTCTCTTTCAGGTATTCTGATCAGAAGTAAGATTGGTTTCTTGATAAAATCATATTTCTCTTGGAGAGTTTCTTCTTTCTTAAGTTTTTTTTCCCTATATTTTCATAAATTGGATTAATTCCATATTTTGGTTTTCCAGCTCTGAGATTTATTTCTTCTGCTTGGTCAATTCTGCTTCCCATGCGTGTCAGTTTGTTATTTGTTTCCTGAATGGAGTTCTTTATTTCTGTTATTTCTAAGTACACTTTCTTGAATTTGTCCTGCTCTATTGAAATTTCTTTTAGTTTTAGCCCATGAAGTTCTTGATTTTTACTCATTCTATCCAACAATTTTTTTGATCTCTGTAAGAACCTTCTGGCTACTGTTGTCCTTGGAGATAACCATTGTTTGGACCTGAGTAGTTATTCTTTCTAGCACTGACTCTTTGCTGGGGCTCTGGCTACCAGAAGTTCTTTGTTGATTTTTCTCCATTTGTAGCAGTTTTTCTGTTTTTCTCTTTAATTCTATTACTCAGTGAAAAATCGAGAAGCAGTCACTTCTGATATTTGCTCTACCTTTTGTCCTTCCTTAAGCTGGGGCTCCAGTTTTGTTCAATTATGAAGTAGGGCTGGGGTTGGGGCATTGTAAATTCTCCTTACAATTTTGATAACTTACTAGGGGATGGGGTGGTTGCAAGGATTCAGAAATTTTTGGCAGGCCATAATGTTTACTATCTGGTGAATGGGCTGGCTGGGACTTGCTCTCCATCTCTGCACAATACGACCTTACAGTTGTTTTGCTTGCATGTCCCTGAGTCCAAGACAAGGTATAAGAGGGAAAAGAGAGAGGAGGAGGAGGAAAAAGGAGAAAGGATGAGAAAGGAAAAGAAGAAAGAAATATAGAGGAAAAAAGAAAGAAAGAAAACACACACACACACACACACACACACACACACACACACACAAAGGGAAAGAACAAAGAAAGATAAATAGAAGAAGGAAAGAAAAGAGAAAATCAACCAACAAACAAAGAAACCAAATGAGATAATCGAACAAACAAACCAATACCACCACCAGCCTCCTCATTCAGTTCCACAGTCTGTGTCTATTGCCCAGCAACTGGCACAGGGTGGAGGGTGGATCATCTGGGCTTCTGCATCTGCTGTTACTCACCAGGGCTTGTGTACTGGGGGCAGTGTTCTCTAAGGTCTCAAAGAGCAGCCCAATGCAATGCAGAGATCAGCACCTGATCTCAAGATGCAGTTCTGCTGTTCCACAGAGGCTGCCCTGGAGTGTTTCTCTGCCCACGCGTTAGAAAGTCTGCTCAGTTTCTCTGCTAGGAGCTACTTCTCCTTTCTCAGCAATGACCAGTCTCTGGATCTCAGGACCCAGTGGCAAGGCTCTGGATCCCTGTCCAGGCTTTCCCCGCTGCTTCCTTAGGTGGCTGACTCATGTTCCCTCCCTGCATTCCCTCCATGGCCCTTACTGCTAGCGTTCAGCTCACCCCAGCAGATTTTCCCAGGAAAAGCTCTCAAATTTTCTGCCACTAGGTCTCCCACTCTGATTGCATATGTCTGTGTTTGGTCCAGTGTGTGGATGGATCATCTGTCTCTCTGGTATCATGCACTTGAAGTATCCTCTCTAGGCAAACAATGGTCAATTTCAGAGGGGTGTGAAAATCACCCCTTGGTCTCAGGATGCTGACTGCTCAGAATGTAGGAAGCTCAGAATTTGGTGAGATAAAGCAGCTCTCTGCCTAGTCTCAGGACAGATAAAATGGTGGCTGTCCCTGGTTTTTCCTCTGATGTGGCTCACCTCCAGATTTCTCCCCATGCTTTTTCCATGGTCCCTGCTACCAGTGCCTGGCCTATTGCCACAGGTGGTGGTATGGGCCGTGTACCAGCTGATCTCTTCTGCCTTTTCTCAAGAGATACCCTGGGAATAGTGGATCCTTCTGTGCACAGCAGGTGCCAGATTCAGAGCAGCAGTGGTAAATTGTAGCCATTTCTGCAGGGGGCCCCAGGCACTTGATCCCATGTCTCCCCTCAGTTGGGCATTCGCTCACCCACTTACACACACAAGCAGATGCAGATTAGTTTTTTGTGTGTGCACTCACACATGCAGAGACTCTCATACTCTGATCGGATCTGACATCATCTTGCCCAGGCCCCTACTACATGTATTTCTAACAACATTAAGTACTACTTTGTATCATCTTACACTACATATAAACATTATCATAGATCTTCTGCAATTTGGTTGTTTTTCTTCAATATTATTTTTGTGAGATTGATCTATGTGTACAACCTAACTCTTTAATGTACTTTAATTTATTCATTCTTATGTGGGTGGAAATTTCAATGCTTTCTCAGGATGTTGCCAGATAGCGCTCCTCACACAGTTATGTGCCACATAGCATTTGGTCAATGGTCAACTCCATACATCTATGACAATGGTCCCATAAGATTATAATATTACATTTTATTTTGCCTTTTAATTGATTAGATACACAAACACCACTGTGTTACAGTACAATACATTACTATATTCAGTACAGTAACAAATTTAAAGTTTTGTAGCCCAGGAGCAGTGGGTTATACCATATAGCCTAAGTGTGTGGTAGACTTCACTACCTAAATTTGTATAATAAACTCTATGATGTTCACACAACAACGAAAAACACTCAACAGCACATTTCTCAGAATTCTCCCCATTGTTAAACTATGCTTGACTGCAATTACTCTCTGATCTTCAAATCATAGGTCCCCCATTTCAAAAAGGGCACCTCTAGTAGCTCTTGAGGAAAGTAGTTGTGCAAATGTCACTTCAGAAAACAATGAAATTTCACTCTAAAAGTAATGTGACTGTACACTAAGCATGAGATATGGCCTATTGGTAGAAATCTTCTTCTCTATTAAAAGAAATTTCACTCATTGATAGAAATTGTATTCTATGTCTCAGTTTCCTTATCTGCCTCAGGGGATAATAATGGTATTAACTTGACAGGGAAGTTTTGAGGATTAAATGATTTAACACATGTAAATGGTTTAAGGCTATGCTTTGCACACAGAGCATGCTGTTGCAATTTTTATTATTATGGTAAATAATGAGAAATGTTTTGTCAATTTTATATGTATTATGGCAACTTTATGGGCATTGTTTTTCTATAGCAGATATCCTGTCCTTCATGTTGAACTTGGATGTTATATATTCCGAGACGTGAACAGAATTTGTTGGTGAATATTTCCATCCTTCACAAGCCTAACTTCAAAGGATAACTTGGAATCTTTGGTGTTTGCTCAGCTGGCATTTTTAAGCACAGATGCAAGAAGACTGAAAGGATCGTGTGCTACTGTGAATAAAACTGCTGCTGACAGAATGCAATCTGAATTGATAAGAAAGGGGGATACAGCAGGGCCTTTCACAGGACTGCAAGAAGGTGCCTCTAGGTCAAGTTCTTCATCTCCTAAAAGAGGAAGGGAACTGAGACAGACTTGTGAATGTCATATCATCTCATTCCAGCTACCCTAGATAAATATGGTTTTTACTGGTTCCTGGGGACTCAGAACCAATCATGGGCTTATCCCAGATTATTGGTCTTTTCTCTGCTGGACATACCCAATCCCCCAAGTGGAGTGAAAGTCAACAAACAGGTTATAGCACACTTCAATGTAACTCTGGTGAGATAATATTAATGGCGTATCTGCAGTCCGCTGCTAAACTCCAGGACAGGCGCCTGAACTTTCAGGTCAGTTAAGTGCCGAGTCCCAAACTTTGGCAAAGTTAGAGCTTCTTGCCCTACAGATACGAGCTCCATCTTTAGCTGTCACTGGACCCTCAGGCTGCCTCTACTTTTCACATCCGGAGAAATTCAAAGTGTCTGACAAAGCGTCTGATTTGCTTTTTAGAACACAACCGTTTTTAGACACTGGAGGATTATGTTTGACCGTGGATTCGGAAATGTTACTTTTTTGTTTCATAATTTCTCAGAGGATTTCGTACCTTTTCTGCAACCCCACAACCTCAGGTAACACTGTGAAAGTTCTCTTTGTTCTTTAGGATTTTTTTAAGCCCTGCCAAGGGAATAAGGCCAATACAGTCACGTGGAATTGCCATCATTGGAAAGTAACCCAATTGGCATGCATTAGTATTGAGGTCCTTTCTTTGAGGAGCCTTCTGAGAAGTCTTTAAAGTCAAAAGCACCCCACCTTTGAATGACAACTGCTTTCTTACCAACGCTGCCTCTGGACCGTCTGATCTTTCTGGGGAATACCCAATTCCCTCATATCCCTTACTGGGGATACCCAGTTGCTAAACCTCTTTCACGTTATGGCAGCGCTGAATTCCTAGTTAAGTGCTGCTTCTCCTAATTCTACCTTAGAAATAGCACCTGATGCAGAAGTGCGACCCTCCTCAGAATACGTGATCAGAAACTCAAAACTGATCAAAGATATTTCCCTCCTCCCTTTCAGTCAGCTTTTTATTGTCCTTTTGGGGTGCCCTACCTCACCGCATTAAGTCATTAAATCTGATTTTGTTCAACTAAAATCTTGATTCTTGGTTTTACACACTTACCTTCCCACCACAGATAATCCTGACCCTTCTCAGTTTTATCCTCCTAACCTAAAGAGCTTGCAATGCTCCCTGTTTTGGACCAGAAAACTAACACTGTTAACATTGCAGAATCAGAAGAAGAATGAAAATGAGACATTGTCATACCAGCAGGTATCCTCAGTACTTTCCCAGCCCAGGGATGTCAATAGATGCCTTCTAAACATTTGCTTCCCATCAAGTTTCTGACACACATCTCTGAAGGGGTGGGTAATGTAATTGCAGAAGGAGCAAGTTTTGTCCACTCTGGAAACAAAACCCAGCATATGGAATCAAATCAATAAATAACACTGAAGGCACGTTCTAAAGCTTCATATATGAAAGGTAAATAATCAGCTTGAAATGAACATGCAGAAGTGGAGCAGAGGCAAAGGGTGGACTGAGTCTTAAGTATCTGGAGTCCGAAATTCATTCCTCTCAGGCCTTTTAAAAAACTGGCATGTAGAATGTGTAGGGAATTAGATATTCCCCTATCCAGCAGTGACTGGTCTTGTTCCCCAGCCCACAATCATCCTGCCCATGCAAAAACCAGTTTGGTACCATTTGTAATTCCTATCACCATTTCTTTTACCCAGGTCTATGCTGTAATGACTTTTCCTTTGAACATATTATAACTTCTACCTAGTTCCCTCATATTATGTGAGAAAAATAAAATCCTTAACATGTGTTCAATTAATATGAGAGTCTAATTTTTCTTTTTTCTTAAAATTATCTTTGAGCAGTATCTTTGTATACAATTGCCAGGGAGTGTCTCATACTTGATCATTATTCTGCTTCTGAGTAAAGAATTGAATAGCACTAAGAACTTTGTTGAGATTTATCTGAATTTTTTTCAAAAGGTTTTTACCTTGTATGCCAATGTGTTCAATTTATCTGCAAAGCAAATGTATTATACTGTGTGGAACTTGAAATTCCACCATTTCAGGGAAGACCCACAAAGTTTGCCTAGAGAGGTTTGCTTGGGGTCAAACATTTGTGCAATCAGCTGTTTTGTTTTCAGTTTCATTTTGTTTTGTAGAATTATTGTTTAGAGACGCATACTTCTTTTTCTCTTCCCAGCATCTCTTTTGGTTATATTTGTAGAGCAAAAGAATGAAATGGTGCCATCAGCATCCATCCTTTTCGGATTCTATTTTATATTCTTGCAAAGTTGGCTTCTTTTCCTCTGTATCTGTTTTTCTCATCCTTCCATGACACTAGCCCTTTACAAAAACTTTTGTGATCATTTATTTGAACCTGGAAACATGCAAAGTGTTATAAATCACGTCATGATCTTCTCCTGTGTGCCCACAACCAAGATATACACAGCATGGAAATAAATAAAGAGCACCCAAATTAGAACAAACAGAGACTATTTATTCAGAGCTAGCTATAGCAAAAGAGTCAGCCACCATCACTTACATTTGGCAGAGACTCAAAGGCAGGTGGCAAGGGAACAGATAAGCTTTAGAATGACAAGCAGGGAAGCTGGAGTAAACAAACACAAAGTGGAGTATTTTATTTGATTAGTTTGAAGAGTATGGTTGACTTTCTCGGGCTGGTCCACAACGGGAAGCCAGGGCAAAATATAGGGCAGCCACTAGTCATTGACTGAGTCTTAACTGCACTGGGCCAATAGCTTACAGAGGTGTGGTTTGACTTGCAGAATATTTTGCTGCTGAGGTTGTGACTCAGGATTCTATCACTATATGTTACTACATGTCCATTGTTCATTTGTATATTCGGTCACGCATGACCTTGAATCTTTTGACAATGTAAAATAGTATTTGCAAATCTAGATAGTTTCAGAAGAAAAAGCCTGCTTGCACCCCAAGATGTCTGAGTTTCATCTCCTTTTTTATGTTGCTGACTATTAATTTTTCCTGATCGTCCATGATGACTTTGTGTGTTGTGTGTTTTACTTGCATCATCTTATGTGATCCCTGCACCAACCTTGCCAGGTGGGTTTTTATCTTTTTTTTTACATATAAGAAAACTGGGATTCAATTATTGTAACAAATCTGATAAAGAACACACTTAGATAATGAGGGTGCAAAAAATTTAAAACAAATCCTAGCTCCAGTCTCTAGAAAAAGGCATGAAAGGATATGTCCCAAAATGTTATCTCTGGTAATCTGAATGTTACTAACTTGAGAAAGGTAATATTAAATTTTCCCTTGTATATTTTTAAATATTTGGCTAAAACAAGTGTGAGTTGCTTTTATAATAAAAAGAAAGCTAATCTAAACTTAACAATGACAAAAATAATAGCAAAAAATCATATTCCATTTACAAACTATATGAACTTCCCTCCAGGAATCTAATTCAAAAACTAGTTCATAAACTGGAATCACAAAAACATTCATCTTCAATAATAAACCCATATTAGGCATTTGAGGAATGGTTTTTCTGAGGAGGTTTGCACAGAATATTACTTTTAGGTAACAAATTTAAAAGAGCAAGATAGCTGTATATTCTTAAGAGATATTCTTATCAAGTATAGGCATTTAATGAATAGTAATTCTTCATTAGAGCTCTTTTGCTTTTTAGTTAGCTGATACCTCTCATCTATCCATCCATTCATTTATCAAATATTAGTTAAGCTAATAATATGTTTTAGGCATGATATTGACACCTGAGACTAAAAACAAACAAGTAAGCAAATAAAGCATCAATAGCATTTATGAGACTTATAGTTTTCTGACTGTTAAAATATAAGAAAAAAGAAAAATCGTGACTCATGATGTGAAATAATTAACATGCCAAAGATTTTTGTTTAATTTATTCATGAGGAAACTGTTATGATGTTACACTCAGTTCAAAGGTTAATGTAAAGCACAGACAAATTCGTGTTTCAGGAATATTGAAGTAAGTATGCAAATGAAAGAAAACCAATCTGATTTGTATGACTATAAACAAGAATTAGTCTGTGTTGTTATCCGTTATCAATTATCTACAGTTAGAAAATAACTCCCATAAAATGAGAATCAGTCTTCTAGGAAAGGAGTGCTCTTGATAGAGCCTACTTTTTCACTGAAGCCAAATGCTTCAGTACAGGGCAAAGACAGACCTACAACATGTGTGTCAGACATTGTCATCTGCCCCCTTCGTGTTCTTTTCCTGCATCACCGCTCCCTGTCAACAAACCTTCGGGTGTTTGGGTAAATGCAGAGTTCCCGATTCCTGCCCCTGTAAATTACATAATGATAACTCATCATTTATCTGGGTTGGATTGGCCTCAGATTTGCCCTCAGAAAAGTAAAGAAACTTTTTTTACGTGAGATATTCAGGAAAGTATTTACTTTCAAAAACAGTCATGACAACTGCCATGGCCCTTTTCCTATTCCTCTCTCCCTTTTTGTAGGTGGAATGTACATGTAATTACTTGTACTTAGCAGCCATTTTGTGATCTTGTGGCCATAGAATGTTATTAATAATTTTTAAAAATTATTAATAACATTTGTATTTATCTACTCATTCTATTCCAGCAAAATACCATGCAAAATACATAAACAACAAAGATTTATTTCTCACAGTTCTGAAGTTTGAAAAGTATAAGATCAAGGTGTCAACCAATTCGGTTTCTGATAAGGGTCCTGTTCCTGGCTTGTGGACAGCAGTCTTCTCACTGTGTCTATGTGACAAAGAAAGATCGAGAGAGAAAGAGAACAGTCCCTGGTCTTTACTTATGACGGCAGTGATCCCATCAAAAGGTCCCAGCCTCATGACCTTACCTAAGCTGAATTACCTCCAAAGGCTCCATTTCCAAATACTATCACACTGGGGGTTCGAGCCTCAACATACAAGTTTGTTGGGGTAGAGGTATACACAATTAAGCCAGTAGCAATAGCTAATGCTCATATAGCACTTGCTTCATGCACAGTGTGTTCTACATGAAAACTATAGTTACCCTTTCAGTCATTGCAATTATTCTGAAGATAGGTACTGTTTCCATTATTTTACAAACAGAAAGACTGATTGGCAAGGCTCACCCAAAATCACATGACTAAAAAATAGTGAAGTTAAGATTCAAACCAAAGCTGCCCGGTGGCAACATCTGTGTTTCTAACTGTCATGTGAGCCTACCCTCTTTAAAGAATCACAGAGACACTGGTCCTGACTTTCCTGAGCCACCAAACTAAGGTCAGCAGCAACCTGCTTCCAGACTTCTGATTATGCAAGACCAATAAACCCCGATCAATTTAAGCTACAAATAATTAAGTTTATAACGGATACAACCTTACACCACCTCCTATAACTTTGCTAAAGTTATTTGGGTTTGTTTTGGTTTTTGTGGATACCGTTTCTCAAATCAAGGAAGTCCTCTTCTTTTGCTAGTTTCCTTGGAAACTATATCATAAAAACTAGTGATGCAAAAAACTTGAGGCTTAGGATGGTGCTTTTCCTCCAGCGAGAATTTTGTTTGTTTCCACCAGATGCCTGAGCTAGCAATAATTTGGTTTCTCTAAACCAATTTCAAATATTGAACTTTTCTAGGTCTCCCAATGACTGGAATCTAGGCTGCAGTGCTAGAGCTGGTTAGTTTCCAGTTTATTCTGGTTTCTGGAGTTTCAACCTTTAGGGTCCAACCTAAAGCACAATAGTTTCACTCCAATTTTGACACCCCGGTCCTGGGAGACTATTAAAGGTACGGTTCTTATTCATTTTCTGGAATAATCTGGTGTCCCCAGGGCAAGAGATATTTCAACACGCTTACCTTTCTGCATTTCAGTCTATGCTGGATCCTAACTCAGTCATTCTTCACACCGCTCTTAGTTCCTTAATACTGTCAAGTCGATTTTTAAAAATAAAATTCCAGCACTTTTTGATTGTCCTCAGAGGAAAGGCTGTTGGATGTACTATATTGGAATAATAAACCCCTTATTCCTGTAACCTAAATTTTATTATTTATTTATTTTTTAATTTTTATTTTTTGAGTTGGAGTCTCACTCTATCGCCCAGACTGGAGTGCAGTGGTACGCTCCCGGTCACCACAGCCTCCGCCTGCTGGATTCCGGCGATCCTCCTGCCTCAACCTTCCAAGTAGCCAGAACTACAGGCGCACACTAACATGCCCAGCTGATTTTTTGATTTATTGTAGAGATGAGGTCTCGCCAAGTTGCCTAGGCGGGTCTCAGACCCGTGGGTTCAGTAAATCCACTCACCTTGGCCTCTCAAAGCACTGGGATTACAGGCTGAGCCACCGAGCCCGGCCTGTAACCTATATTTTAACTGCCTAGATATCAACACATCTTTTATACTTATGAGGTCACTCTTTAATTTTACAGGAGAATAGTTCAATATCACAGTCCTTGTACTAGATAACTCTCTCTCAGCATTTCCATAAATTTTGGAGATGAGAGGACTCATGGTTTTCTGTTTGATTTTTCTTGACTAGTTGTAGTCAAGAACTGCATCTCTTCCATCACACGGCCCAGACACTGTTGTCACTTGGTTTCTGACATGGAAGAAAACATCACTGTATTTCATTCCCTAAAGTACACGAAAGCAAAGCTTTGGGGTAAGTTGCTTATCCAAGTCTTGAAGTAGTAAAATACGGTCCTGTAGCATAGCCATCAACACAGTTTAACCATAGACCAGAGTGCCCTTAGAGTTCTTTAACTCCCTCTTTTCTGTAGACTCTCTCACTTGGTGGCCTTCTCAGTCATCTTCCTCACACTCATGCTCCCCTCTTTTTTCCCTACCTCCATTGCCAACCCTCCTCTGCCCCACAGGTGGTCCTGATGCTTGGGATTTCCAACTGCTTCCCATAACTCTGGGATTGTTTGTTTTCTTCTCTTTGAAAGTTAGTTTCCCCATCCCCAAAATCTCCAAACTCCTATTCCTTTCTAAGGGAGAGCAGTTTAAATCTCTCTCCAGTCATTATTTCAAACTAAGTTCAAGTCCAACCTAATGAAAAGATAATGTTCAGAAAATGGCAAAATCCTGACTGTCATATAAATGTAAAAGTGAGCATACGTTAAAGATTTTACTTCAAAGGAAATCAAAAAGCACAAACATTTGGAGTCAAGGAGTCGAATTACAAATGGAGGGGAAAGGGCTTTTTCCCCAGTGGGGAGAAAAGTCAATGGAAACTGCAGGACAAGATGGAGTCTGCATAGCCATCCATTACCTGCAACTTAAAAAGAGGTGCAAAATCGCTCAAAGACAATGATCAGTCGCTGGAACCAGACTTCCCAGAAGGTTGGGCCACAGACAATGCATAAGTTTTCCACAAATAACACTTTTTTTTTTTGCACTTGACAAATTCAGAAACTTGTTAAAGGAGAAGCATGGATAAACAAAGGGTTATCAAATCTTGGGATCCTACCTTTGTTAGTCAAAGCACTAACCAGGACTCTTACATCACCCATTTGCCTTTAATATGATGAAAATGGGCAGCAGTATCTGTGCATCAAAGAATAGCAACGTGATGTTTTTAGACTACCTTTTTTCCAGTGAAGGACCACAGAGGTCATTTGTTCTTTTCTGTCTCATCTAAGTTGTACAAAACTTGCTAGCTGTCACTTCCCATCACCTCTGCTGACATCCCTGGCTATGGTATGTCTTTCATCATCAGGAATTAATCTCAACCTATTTAATGTTGGCACAGATGCTATTAATGGTCAAGGGTTAAAACTTTTGATTTCTTGCCTATTAAGGAAATGTTTCAACATTTAAAGCAATAATAATGGGATTCCAGAATATCAAGGCCAAAGGTGGTCTTAGAAACTACCTAGTTCAATATTGTACTTTACAAACTAGGACACAGAGGTTCCATTGGGGAAGTGACCTGTCAGCCAAAGTCACACTGAGGGCTGGTGGCACATTAAATGCTGGAGCTCAAGAATGCCATGCTAACATTTCCTTTATTTTGCTTTTTGGTAGTTATTTTTTTGCCCCAGCCACCTTGTTTCTTTTGTTATGCTCTGGTAAGTCTTTCTTTTCCTCCTTCACAGGGAGTTTGCTTTTTGACTTCTAATGTTTCCAGTGCTTAATTTTTACGGATTCAGTGTGCTACTTTCTAATGAAATAAGAAACTGACAATAAATGAAGCTCTTTCTAATTCCAGCAATTGTTTTGCTTTAAATATGAGATACTAAAGTCAAAGAAATAAATTGCTCATGATGAAATGAGTCTTTGTAGAGATTTTAAAACATATTTACAATTATTTGATATTATAATTGTCTTGCTTTAGTGTGCTGCTATAACAGAATACTTGAGACTGAGTAATTTATAAAAAACAATACAAAAACAGAAATTTAGTTCTCACAGCTCAAGAGGTTGGAAAGTCCAAGATGAAGGTATCAGCAGGTTTTGTTGCCTTGTAAAGAATGCATTCTGCTTCCAAGATGATGCCTTGAATGCTGTGTCCTTCAGAGAGAAGAAATGCTATTTTCTCACATGGCAGAAGAGCAGAAGAGACGAAAACCATTATCACGATATAAATGCCTTTTTATGATGGCTTTAATTCACTCATGAAGGGGAAGCCCTAATTGCCTAAACACCTCCCAACACTGCTGCACTGGGGATTAAGTTTCCAATACATAAATTTAAACTAGATAATACGAAAATTCAAACTACAGTACTCACCATCAAAAGGTGGAGTTTAACTTTTCTCTCTTGAATATGTCTTTCAATAACTCAATTCTCCAAAATAATAGGACGCAAGTGATACTTGGAAGTGACACTACTGACTTAAGATGCTGCATTGTAGAAGGCCATATTGCTTCTTCATGGCTCTTTCTCAGCACAGGTACTGTTGAAGACTGAAGCTTCCCTGTAAAAAAAATGGCTAACCTGAACATACCATGCTGGAGAGACCACATGGAGAAATGCTTGGGTCTTGGGGTATCCCAGATGTTCCAGCCTCCAGATATCTGAATCTTCCCAGTACATGAGAAAGAAAAAAACAATAACAGCAAAAATAAACTTCAAAATGAATTAGCCCCTGAGCAAAAAACTACCTACCTAAGTCTGTTTAACTCTCAGAACTGTGAAAGATAATAACAAGCAGCCATTGTTCTTTTATGCGGTTAAGTTTGCAATGTTCTGTTACTCAGCAATAGACTGCTAGAACAGCCCCTTTGAGAGGCAATGAAATATTTAGGTCCTGAAACCCTCAGAGTATAGACATAAACAAGATTGTTAAGGTAGAGTTCTAGTTAACCAGCATGCTGTTCCCATTTCTTCAGCTTGACTGCATGTATAAGAGCTCATTACACTAATTCACTTTTCAACGGGAAAGTCTGAACTGATGAGAAAACCCAGGTGCTCACTAAGCATTCGCCTGGTTTCCCGTGGCAACCTTCATTGATAGTAAAACCATTTTCCCCATTGCTTGGTGGATATCAGACCAGAAAGGTTGAACAAAATGGAGAAAACTTGTCCATAGAAAGTTTGCACTGATACAATTCCATGCACCCTGAAAAAGCCAAAAATGATCTAACTTTGGACATAAAAATGCATCAGTCATTTCAGTTTCTAGAGATAGAAACTCATTCAGAAAGCTGAAATGATTTGTCTGAGGTCTCTTGATAGATCTGCTGCATAGTATTTGAATGCCCACCCATTTCTTGTTTTTCTCCCATTAGATTTCAAAAGTACAGGCTTCTACTTTTAATAATCCTAAGAAGCTGAAAAATCAATGGAAAGGGTTAAGTCCTCCTTTAAAAAGCAGTCATTAAATTGTGAAAACACCAAGAATGGAGTGTCTGCTTTATCAGTGATTCCTGGCTTCCTTGTTCACTCATTGACCAGATATTTATTTGTGTATTTTATGGAATTTCTAGACTCAGACATTTCAGAACTGGTTCCTTCACCCAGAAAGTGTCCAAATCTGTGATAGAACCTGAAGAGCACCCAGTGTTGAGTGTACATTTAGTAATTAAGGAAAAAACTTTCTTTATAATAATGTTTTAATTTTTTTTTTAAAGAACTTGACAAGTGACTTTAAATAGACAAAGAAATAGAGCTCTATAATTTGGAGCTTCAGAGTCAATATCCTTCAATGAAGGACTTTTTTAAATATTCAAGTAAGAAAAAATAAGGCCAGTCCCAGCAAAATCATGAGACCAATCTTTATCAGTTCCAGTGTCTTCTTTATGTACTATTTTGTTCCTTTCACTCATTTGTGTCACACTTCAAGCTTCTAAAATTTCATTACTCTTCTACTCTGCTTTCTCTGCCATTTTGGTTATCTTCTGAATACTCATCTGTATAGAACAGCTTTGTTTTATGAGTTGGCATGATACTTCCCAGCTTAAGGAGGACCCTAGATGAACTTAACTGACTATAGTAATTAAATCCTCCAGACACAGTGATAAGGTCTGTGGTTTTTGGGAGAAAAAATCCTTTCCCCATCACTATGAGCAATGGAAATTTAGTACCAGTGTCTTTTGGCACACATCTCATAAAGCCAACGGGAGAATGAAGTCAATGCACCAAAAAAAGGCAGAATCAAGAAAATCATAATGAAATAAAGACAGAGCCTTTATCAAACTACTCCCAAAGACCACTATAACTCCTGGGTCAGTAATGGTGCAAGCTAATATGAGTTATGCTTTTTGACTGGTTTTGGGTTTGGGGGATTTTTTACAACCAAAAGTATCCTGAGAGTCAGTAATGGTATTACATCTCTTTCTTTGGAGGGTCCAATGGAGTTTCCATTTCTGGTAACAAGGCAGAGCTTATTGTTTGGACCAATTATCTGATGGAAATCTCACAATTCCAGATATCCTGTTTAAAATATTTCACTTGCTAGATGTGGTGGCTCACGCCTATAATCCCAGCAGCTTGGGAAACCAAAGTGGAAGAAATGTTTGGGCCAGGAGCTCCAGATCAGGCTGGGTAATGCAGCAGAACCCCATCTCTACGTTGTTTTGTTTTGTTTTTTAATTAGCCAGGCGTGATGTGCCTGTAGTTCTAGCTACTTGGGAGGCTGAAGCAGAAAGATCACTTGAACCCAGGAATTCACCACTACACTCCAGGTTGGCCAACAGAAGGTGACCCTATCTATAAAATGCTATCTATATATTTAAAAAGCATCGAAGAGATGACAACATGGTAAGAAATTATTATGACAAGATCTAAATGAAATCTGAGCATGGCAACCACTTTTGTCCTGAGGATATTTGCAAAACAATTTAAACTGAGTATTAGTTTTGAATGTTTCCTTGGGTATGACTACAGAATTCTTGAAGGTAGAAAATGCAATTCAGAGCCCAGATTCCACCTAGGTTGTCTGATACGAGACCACTTCTTTAAAGATAGAACCACATAAAGCTATATCTTAAAGTAACAAAGAACCAAAAGTAAACCCCATTTGCCCTCCACCTTCAAATAACTGCAAGAAAATTGGTCTTGGCATTGAACAGAATGGAAATATGAGTCTCTAAAAAGTTTTGACTACAGCTGGTCTCATTTGGATCTGCAGCCCAAATTACCAACACTTATTCCCCTTACAGCCCCCCCAAACACTACAGATTTCTAGAATAGTATGGAATAAATGACAAGACAGAGAACTAAGCATGAACATTTGTAAGGAAAATTTCTGGCCTGGGCATGAAGAACAAGTGGTGGTGGTTCGGGACTTGTCAGATTTGCTGGCCATTGCCCACTTCCGAAGCCTCACTGATGATAAGACCATCAGAAGAGACTGAGGAAAACATTAGGACTGTGATGTCTTCAGCAGAAATACAGTGTTCTGTGAGGTTTTCCTTTAGAACTTGGGGTAGAGAGAAAAATTGGAGTGGCAACAATATTGAACTTGACCTGAGCCCCGTGAGCTCAGAAACAATCAGATAGCTAAAAAATTCCCCTGTCTTTCTGTGTTCTGGGAAAGTAGATAACCACAAAGGATTACTCTGCTCTCTTATATCCCAAGGTAAGACAAGTGCCCATTCTTCCTCATGATTCCCATAGCTTGAAGGTGATGCATATGACTGACTCCCTTGTCTACCTGCCTCTATAAGTCTCCAGGCCATTTTCCTTTTTTAAAAAAATGTTCATCACTGGGCCGGGCTCAGTGGCTCAGCCTGTAATCCCATCGCTTTGGGAGGCTGAGGTGAGTGAATTGCCTGAGCCCACGGGTTCGAGACCCACCCAGGGAACTTGGCAAGGCCTCGTCTCTGCAATAAATTAAAAATTAGCTGGACATGGGAGCACGTGTCTGTAGTTCCAGCTACTTGGAATGCTGAGGTGGAAGGCTCGCCAGAGCCCAGCAGGTCGAGGCTGTGGGGGCTGGGAATGTGCCACTGCAGTCCAATCTGGATGACAGAGTGAGACTCCAACTCAAAAAAAAAAAAAATGTTCGTCATTAATGAGCCTTCCTCCAATTGCAATCGCCTGAATAAGATTATCTCCTTAATTATCTTGAGCATTTTATCTTTCACAAGTTTTAAATAGGATGGGTTCTATAATTGATGCAAATGAATGATATTTTAATTTTTAAAACAAATATCAAGATTCTCAAATGATGGGCTCATGGTTGGGGATGAAATATATCTCACCTAGATGAAATAAGATATGTTGGCTAGAAGCAGGCTGATCTAATTATTAGAATAGACCTTTCAGCTAAATCTATTCTTGTTAGTATGGAGGATATCAGTCTTTAAAAAAAAGGAAGGGAAAAGAATGCAAAAGATAAGCTGGGAAATGCATGTACTTGGAATTAGGCCACAATCCGAACTCTGTGGCTAACTGGTTATGTGATTTGAGGTGAACATGGTGTGATTGCTGTTCCCGGTGGATACTTCTTTTACACTTCCAGCTGCATCTTGGCTGTCAGTCAAGCTACACATCTTCTTTTACACTTTTGTGTGCATGTGTGTGTTCATGAGGATATTTGGCTTCAGTCCAGGGCCCTCTTCATTTTTTCCTTCTCAGTATGGCCGAGTAAGCTGCCACAATCTGCCATTGAAAC
The DNA here is from genome assembly GCF_000164805.1 of Carlito syrichta. NCBI lineage: Eukaryota > Metazoa > Chordata > Mammalia > Primates > Tarsiidae > Carlito > Carlito syrichta. The sequence goes on from NW_007073233.1 coordinate 51,537, forward strand.
CTGGGCTGTGACAATAAATTAAAGTTTAATTTATGATGGCAGAGAAGTGGAAATATGGGTTCATCAGCAATGAACGCTCTTACATTAATCTTATTTCCTTCTCTGACAAACACTAGATGGGTATGTCAGAGACAGATAGTAGAAATAACCTCATTGACGCATTGAGCGGTGACACTCACATGGATGTGAAGAAAATGCAAGGGATGCCTGATAATAAAACTCAGTAGATGTGAACTAACATGAAATATCCCAATATAAAGTAGAGAAAAGTTGTGTTTCAATAGTAAACTATACATTGCATACATATGGAGCATCATTCTGGGTTATCAGATTCCAACTTTTTATTATCTTTAAGCTAGTTTATGACTCTTTGTAAGTTGATAGACGCAAATTCTGTCCAATCCAGTGGAGCTCTGATTGATTTCCCTCCCTTTAATGGAAAAAACAGTTTTGCGTTCATGTGCAATTCAATTTATTTACTCCATATATATCTGTCCTCTTACTTTTTTATTTTAAACTTATTATAACATCTGCCTGGTTCTCTCATTAAGTGAGTAAAATATAATACTTAACATATTTTTTTGGTTTTGTTTTGAGAAGGCAGGATTTGTTGAGAAGACAGAAAAGCTTCCACAGTGAGAGGGAACCCAAGGGGGTTGCCCAACTCCCTCATCTTATTGGCCTGCTCTTGTCCTCTTTTTTTTCCCCCAGTGCCTAGCCAGAGTTTATTAATTAAGACATTTAAAATTATCATGTGGGTGTGTAAACTAGTACAGCCTCTGTGGAAAGCAGTGTGGTGATTCCTAAAAGATCTAAAAATCGACCTTCCACATGACCCTGCAATAACCCTACTGGGAATACACCCAGAAGAACTCAAGTCACTCTATAAAAAAGCTACCTGCACACATGTTTATTTTTAATAGAAGTCATGATTTTACCTTTGTCTGAAATTTGCCTTTTTACACTAATGAGAACTGAAACAATACTGGGACCAGGAACACTCTCCTGTGTTTGTAGTTAGGTGCACTAGAAAATACCCGATCCTAGAGGATAGGACTGTGAACCAATTAAAATCTCTTATTTAAGAGATTCGAAGATTGCTCCTCAGAATTCACTTGAAGACCCTCACTAATCCACCCATCCAAAGCTTTCTTATCACAAGTTTCCCAAATACACCAGTTTCCTGCCATGCAAGGCTTGACTTAAAATTATCCATCTCCAGCCATAAAAATCCTTCCTTGCATTACTCCTTTGAGACTCTGCTAATTCTATTAAAGGGATATACTCCTTAGCTGCAAGAAGTTTAAAATCTGTCTTTTGCCTGATAAACATATTTCCTCGATAGTCTGTGTCTGTGTATATGTGCATGTGTACATTTTTGTTTGTATGTTGTAGGATCACAGAGGTTGGTGACAGGAATTATGACCATCAGCTGTTTCTACCAGAAGAGATATGAGTACACTACTTGGCCAATTTGGGATTACAGAGTCAAGCTGCCTTGGTTTTGTTTGTTTTGTTGTTTTTCTGTTTGCTTGGTTTTTGTTAGCAGATTTTTTTTTTTTTTTAAGCAGAAATCACTTCATAGCAGGAATCCAGGATCAGTCAACATTTCCCGCAACATTTTATATATATATATCAGGTTTCCAAAGTATTTGAAAGTATTTTCAAATAGTAAGAGTTTTTCCCTAAAAAACCAATAATTTCAGAAAAAATGTTAAATAAAAGAGAAAAATTAGATATAACAAGTTTATATGAGTACAAAATTTGCACTAGATTAGCACATGTACTCACTATATTTAAATGTGCAGAGGAAACATAGTTCATTTATTTCTTTCTAGTCGAACCGATTTGATCTTTCTCTTGAGTGACCATCCCCGAACACATACACAAATCAGACATACATATGGTATAAGGAGGGAGTGAGGAGAAAAATATTTAGCCCACTCTATTAATCTTAGTTCAGCCCTATAAATCAAGTCCTCTCTTTTCATTAACTCCGTTTCTTTTGGTTGGTGTTTTATGGTATGAGAGGAGAAGATATTTTGTTATTCCTTGATATTCCTTGCAGTAGGGGCAAGGTCTTTGTATCCCCTCTGGTCTCTACTTCAGGGTGGCTACCCTGATCAGTTCCCCCAAGCCCTGCACCAAGTTACCTCTCCAGCTACCTGCTACTGATTCTGATCACCTAGAGCAAGTGAGGACATGCAATGTCTTTTCTAGAGGCTCCCAGAATCCCCTCCCGCTCCACCAACATTCTGAAGGGAGAATACTACTTTTTTCCCCCCTCCAATACCATCCCAGGTGTTTCTAAAGTCCTCCCTCTCCCCTCAGAGGGGAGAGAAAATAAAGCACTGGAGCTTTATCTCCTCAATTGCTTTATTTTCTCCCCCAAATTACCAGAGGCTCTGCTTCCGCTTCCCATCCACCCAAAACTTCTCAAATGTAGAGTCAAAGGCTGAATTCAAAACTGAGAGTATGCAGAGACTTTTCAAGAGTAGGTGTATATTAAGCATTTGAGATCATCAATTTCCAGGTCTTACATTTCTTTTAAATACTCTTCAAATCCCATCTTCTTGAGAAGGTAGCCACGTGTTTTTTGTTGTTTAAATCTCACCTTTTACACTCTCCCTTTTCAATTTAATAAAGAAACTATTCATTTCCCTACCATTGCCTCTGGGTATGACACTTTCCAGCACACTAAACTAAGAGTGGATAACAATGGAGAGAGCTAAAAACAAACAAACAAACAAACATTCTATTTAAGGAGCTCTTAGGGTAATCCAAAGACAACAGGGAGACGAAAACAAGGACTCTAGAGTAAATCGAAGCCTATGACACCTACAGCTGCACAAATATTAAACATAGTCTGAGTCAGCCAGATAAACATAAAATCTCATTCTGAAAGCCTGCCAGCTTCATTCCTATTTTCTCTCTCCCTGGGCTGGACACTGCACTTTTAAGGGCACACATTGTTGTCTGCCTGTTTAACTCCAGTGTGTGGTACCACATAGCTGGTACATAGCACGTGATGAAAACATCTGATGAAAGAATTAAAGAAGGATTATTCATGGAATGAGCATCTAACTGCAGGATAACTTAAAAAATCTAACTTACTTCTATGATTCTGGCACTTTATATAAAGTATTGCAATCCCACAAGAGTCCCTCACGTTTTAGAAATAGTAAAACTGTAGCTTAGAGAATATAAGGCAGAAGCCAGAAATTGGTGAGGCTCAGATCTCAACCAAGTCCACCGGCACCATCAGGGCTGGCTGTCTGCTGAGTCCAGGACATTCCTCAACTTGCCTGAAGGCAAGAAAGGGAGAAACACAAGCAAAGGCGTTCAGTAGAGTCTGAGTTTTCTTTCATAAGCCAGTACTGAATTCTTCATTAATTTCAAACTATTTCTGTAAGAGCCAGTGAGAAAAGAATGTTTGTGTGTCGACAGGCAGCAACAGGAACATTGAACAGACTCACTCAGAATGCTTCTGGTGAGGTAAAATGTTTTCCCAGTTGGCTTTGCAGTGTTGAGAGGAGAGGGTAACACTAGGTTCAGGTGTTAAATTACTTTAGCACCACTGAGAGAATGCAGAGAATAGTCAGCTGCCCTCATGGTCTTGAGATCACGGACCTTGAAAACTGCATTGGTGATTATAATTATGCAGATGATTTATGCATATGAGTATATTTACTTTAATATTTTTTAAAAAGAGAATTACCAGAATCTTCCAAAACTCATTTTGGCTTTTGTTCAAGTTATAAAGTTTTGCACTGTTTTTATGGCATCTTTTTTATTGATTTTTTTTTTCTGGATCTTAGAAAAATGGGGAATAAAGGAAAGTTCAAAGAATAAAATAAAACACTCCATAATTTCACCTATATTTCATATATGTATTTATTTATGAACACTTTTGCTTCCTTTTTTATATCTTTAAAATTAAACTATGGGCCAGGCATGGTGGCTCAGCCTTTAATCTCAGCACTTTGGGATGCCAAGGCGAGAGGATTGCCTAAGCCTGGGGGTTCGAGACCAGCCTGGACAACTTGGTAAGCCCTTGTCTCTACAATAAATCACAAAAACTAGTCGGGCATGGTGGCATGTGTCTGTAGTTCCACCTACTTGGAAAACTGAGGCCGAAGGATCGCCTGAGCCCAGAAGGTCGAGGCTGTGGTGGCCATGAACATGCCAGTGCACTCCAGCCTGAGTGACAAGAGTGAGACTCCAACTCGAAAAAAAAATTTTTTTTTTAACTACAAGCATTCTCCACATTCTAAGAAAACATTATTCTTAATGACTATGTAATATTCGACTATGTCTTTATGTCACAATTTAGATGATCAACATTCTGTTACTAACCATTTAAAACGTTTTCACTTGTTCAGTATTATAAATTCTAGAATGAATCGGCATCCTCTAAAGTCTCCAACCTTTTAAAATAAGAATCAAAAATCCTAATTTTAGAAATCAATAAAAAAGTCTATGAAAATGAAAATGTTATATTCTACACTGAAAATGAAAATGTTATATTCTACACTGTCCAGTAGAGTAACCAGTATCCAATTTTAGCTGTTGAGTTCTTGATATGTGGCTGGTGACACAGAGAAGTTAATTTTTTTATGTCACTTAATTTTAGTAAATATAGCTGTTAACATTATTGGTTAAAGCAAAGCTTGTGTAGTGCGCTGCTGTCTTTAAGGATTTGCTTGTATGCAGAAATACCCCCATCTTGTGGCCTTTTAGAATACTGCTTCAAGAGTTGTTGGAAGCCTAGGAGTATTTTGAACTTTAAGCACAATTCGTAGCTGTAAAGTCATGATGTTTGTGGATCATACAAGCCCAACTAGTAGCTTATATAAAGTATCTGCAAGTGCAAAGATGACTATTGTTAAAACACTGCCAGGGCATAGGGCAGTTGAATTTTCAGGGAGGCTCAGTCAATGCCTGGGATTCAAATACTAAAAACAAATGTGTTTGCTTTGTCAGCTGATGCTTCTGGTAACTCTTTGTTAAACAAATGGAATCTCTAGAACTTTTGGGACCTAAAATTTGGCCCTTTTCTAAAAATCTGTTTTGCTGTCGAAAGTCCTTTTTGCTTTAAAGTGCTTGTTGAAATTCTTATCCTCCAAGGAGTTTCTCCTATTTTTCTGATATGCTTCTCTACAGACCCACTCAGCAATTTTGCTAGAGTTCGCATTATAAATTCTAGTATGTTTGGCCTGTTTTTCCCATTGATTCAACTCTCAATCCTTCCCCAAAATCTAACACGCTATTCTCAAAATTGTCTGTATGTATAGAGAACTTCATACGTATTATTGGTGATTCAAAGGGTGGGAGAACTAAGACCTCTTATCCTAAGTTTGGAACTAATTAAGAGGCCATCAATGCTGCCAGGCAGATGAAGACACAAAAACATCAACTTTGCTTCCAGTCAAATTGTTTAAAAATGTGATTTAGTGGTGCGGCAACTTTGTAAACCCTAATATTGGATCACAGAATTAAACTTTTCTACCACTTCACGAGCAGCTCTGAAAAACCAGGGGCCTCCCTTTAAGGGCAGGTCCCTGTAAGAATTACAGGACACAGAGGCAGATTAAATGGACATATATTGTAGGTAGCTGGTCCCAGAGAGAAGGGACGGTTGGAGGATGCAGGGAGGGTGATAGGGAGAACGTGTACAATAACCGGCAAGGTAGACGTTCCACATTCTAAATTGCAATTGCTTAAATTGTCTAGATAAAATCTCTCTCCATAAAACCTGGAAGATAGCCGGGCTCGGTGGCTCAGCCTGTAATCCCGCGCCTTTGGGAGGCTGAGGTGAGTGGATTGCCTGAGCCCGCAGGTTCGAGACCCGCCTGGGCAGCAAGACCTCATCTCTACAATAAATCAAAAAGTCAGCCGGGCGTGGTAGCACATGCCTGTAATTCCGGCTACTTGGAAGGCTGAGGTGGAAGGATCGCCGGAGACCAGCGGGTCGAGGCTGTGGTGGCCAGGAGCGACCATTGTACTCCAGTCTGGGCGACAGAGTGAGATTCCAACTCAAAAAAAAAAAAAACCTGAAAGATTGAGAAAAGGCATTTACCCTAATAGAAACAAATAAATGCTAGTCTAGCATGACTTTAGTCAAACTTTTAGCTGTTTAGCAAAATAGTTTGATCTTCACCTGAGTGCGGTGGGGGGAAACAACAGGAATTCATTCTTCCTTGCACAACGGTGCACCTCACAGTTCGTCTTTCCCAACCCGAAGGGATCATAGATTAGGTGATGGTAACAAATGACTCTCAAAAGAAAATAACAAATAGGGACACTAAACTCATGTTACTCAAAATGCGACCTCAGCGTGTCTGGGAGACTTTGTAAACCCATTCGTGACTTCTAGCTCAAAAACCATTATCTTATAAGATTGTTAGAAAGTCAGCCTGTTAGAAAATAAAGGAAAGAATCAATAACTGCATAACTGTATTACAACAATAATGATTAGCTAGAAAATATAACAAAGCAGTAACACAGATATAAAATTCTAATTGTAGGAATTCACCCTAAGGATATACTTGCCGTTGTACCTAACAGTTTATTATGGTGCTGTTCATCACAGAAGTGCTTATGAATAGCCTCATAAAATGATAGTCATAGGAGATTTTTTAAAATGTGCTAACTTGACAAATTTTTTTTAAAATCTGACAACTCTATAGTGTATTCTGTGCCAAAGACTCACTGGTCCATGAAACAGTAAGTAAGAATAATTTTATTACATCTACTAATATGTCACTCTAGGACTTGGTATCATAGGCAACAGTTTATATCTATATGATTGTAGGCAACCCAGCCAAGTATAATATTCTCTAGTAAGAAGAAATGCTAAGAAATTGACTTTGATTTGAGTCATTGAACATGAGCACCTCTCTACCACAGTCCCAGGAGGGTGCCTGAGGACACTTGTGGCCACAGAGGATAACTGCTCCCAGAAGGGTGGTCGATATTGGATGAACAGTCCTATTGTTCAAGAAAAGGGATTTACTCAAGCCTTTTCTGTGTCAAGAGATCAAATGGAAAAAACCCCTAAGCGCCTGGTGTAGATGTCTGAGAAGAGACGTGAAGAGTGCTCTATTTCTGGGGAGAGTTCTGAGAACTGGCTGGGTGTTATCTGAAGATGCCAAGTTTGGAGAGATTCATAGCTAGGAGTCAAAGCATGATTCTTCCCTGATTAAGCCTAACATTGGGACCAGGATTATGACATACATTCCTCCATCCTCCAGACAGGCAAGATAAAGGTTTGTATCCAGTTATGTGTAAAACAGAGCAATAATGCTAGTCATAAAATGTGTATTGTCCAATAAACCACTTCCATGAGTTAGATTTGGCCCACAGGCAGCTAGTTTGTGAGTCTTGGCTGAGGGAGTGAGTTAATCCTTTTCCAAAGACTTGTAGGAATCTGTCTTATACAGGCATTCTCTACTCAGGGCACACAGGTCTGCTGTTGTATGGAGCAGAGCAAGAGTCAGCATTAACAGCGATGCCATGTGGCAGCAAGGAGGACCACGAGTCAACCGACCTCATCCAACTCTCCATAGGTACTAGATTTTCTGTTCAAAGAACAGGTGGGAGACCTGAGAAATTAACCAGAGGAATATTAGATTGAACAACACTTGTGCATGCTTGACCGAGCATTCACATCAGTTTCAAAGGTTACTTCCTTCCTCCTCTCCTATTTTACCTGTTTTTCTTCCTTCGTTCTTTCCTTCCCTTCTTCTTTTATCCTCTTGCCTGCCGTTCTCATTGTGAGCTGAGTATTTGTGTCCTGTCAGTATTCTTATGTTGACATCCTAACCCCCCAACGTGATAGGATTAGGAGGTGAGCCCTGAGTTCTTTGGGAGGTAATTAGGGGGGAGAATGCACACAGGTGGAATCAGTGCCTATATGTGGGACCCCAGAGAGCTCTCTCACTCTCCTTCTGCTACGTGAAGATACATACTGCAAGGCCCTCACCAGAGACCAACCATGCTGGCCGCTAACTTCTAGTGTCCCAAAGTGTGAGAAACAAATTTGTATTGGTTATAAATTACCCAATCTATGTTACTTTGCTATAGCAGCCAAAAGGGACTAAGATAGGTTTTTGTTCCTCATTAGTTTATGAATTATTTGAGTATGTGAAATCGTTTTTCTCAGAATGGATCCTTTGCAGAGCGGTGACTATGTCTTCCCAATTACACCAGGTATTTACTAAGTGTGGGAGTTAAATGTATCTTATCCGTCTATTTCCCATAGGCTATCAGTCACCCACCAGTCAGAGAGCACTCCATAAATAATTTTTTTTTTTTTGCTCTTTGCCTCTGTATCCACCAATTGCTTCTCTCCTTTCTGTTTCCATCCTCTCACTTTTTTTACACCCAGAGTTATAAATGCAACATTGCTGACTGGTAAATGACCTAATCTGACAGTTGGTGGCACTCCTTCTCAACCAAAATCTCTGATGCATAAGCATAGGAAATTTTATCTCCTTATTTGCCGCAAGAGACAGTCTAAGCTCCAAGGACATAAGAATTGCTAGGGAAACAGATTTCTGAACCCAACTCCTTGGAGACTAAAAGAGTGGTTCTTGAAATCTGTAAGTTTAATTTGTATTCCAGACAATTTCAAGTCAGGTGGTCCATAAGCTACAACAGTATAATTCTGAAGTGAAGACAGGAAGAAAAACAGGCTTTGAATGCAAGAATAGGTTAAGATAAGAATCTTCCTCAGATACATATTTCTGGTCTGAGGGGTTTGCCAAAATATTCAATGATAATTTTGCTTCTATCAATTTCTCTTTGAATTTCAAATAGCTTTATATATGTATATATAATATATATATGTATACATATATATAGAGATAGATAGATATATGTTGGCATATAAAGGGTTATGTCTATTGATTGTCAGAACAGTCTCAAATCTTTAATGATTCCTTTTTCATTCATGAGTAAGATCAAAATGAACCTTTTAATCTCACCTTATCAATGAATGAGATGTTCGTATATGTATATATTGACTTTGTTTCCAAAATTTTTTGACATTTCAATTACATTGAAAACTGAAAGAATTTTGCCATGAATATTCAAATATCTACCACCTAGATTCTATAATTCACAATTTACTCTTCTTGTTTCATCAACTATCTATGTATTGATGCATCACTCTATTATCCATCAATCCATTTTATCTTTTGATAAATTTCACGAAAGTCGAAGACATCTATGCAAATACCTTATTGTGCATCTTATTAACTAGATCTCAAGATTTACTACTTTAATGTAAAACTATATGCAATAAAATGTATGCATTGTTTGGGTTTTACTCAATGAGTTGAGACAAAGCATGCATACATGCAACCCAAACATACAGAATGTTATCATCACCCCAAGAAGTTTCCTCATGTGCTCTTTCAATAAATCTCCACCCCCATAGCTCAGAAGCAACCATTATTGCAGTTATTTTGCCACTACAAATCAGGTTTGCCTATTTTAGGGATTTGTATAAATGGGCTCATCTATTAAGCTATTTGTGTAAGACTCCCTCCACTTAGCATAAGGTTTCCAAGATACACACTATAGTTTCTTTATCCATTATACTTTGGACAACCAAGTTGTTTCTGGTTTTTTACTATTGTGAATAAAACTGCTATAAACATTCAGCTAAAAGTCTTTATGGAAATACATTTTTATTTCCCTTGGGCAAATATCTAGTAGTGGAAATTATGCTTTGCAAAATAGATGCATGCTTAGTTTTACACAAAATTGCCAGATATTTTTTATAAAACAGTTGCACCACTTTAACCATTTTGTATTTCCAGTGACAGCATACTCGACTTTCTGTACTTTATGCCTTGCTAATGTTATTAATGTCAGTCTTTAAGTTTTATCCTAAACTGTGTGTGTAGTGACATCTGAGATTTTAACTGCCTAATTGTCAACTCTTCTTTGAATGAAACTTGTGGCTTGTTTTTCATATTTAGTAAATAACTGCTAAAAACATAGTGTTTATTCTCAGGTAAGTGAGTGTTTACTCTTATGCATAGAATTACTAAGAGATATGCAAAAAGGAAGAGAAAAAGAAAAATGGCCCCTGTCTTTAAGAAGCTTATATTCTTAGCAAGTACAATATGAGACAATAAAATATAAAGCTTATGTGGCTAAACTTGACTCAAGGTACTGAAGGATTTGAATAAAGATGATCATTGCCAAAAGTCAACTGCCAGAGACATCTTTAAGCTGGAGTCTGAAAAATGAGTGCTTTTGAATTTTAAAATAAAGCAAGGAATGAGGTTGACTTCCACTGGGAAGATAGCCAGAATGACGTTCTTAGCGCAGAACAAGCAGGAAGTATGAACAAGCCATGGAAATGCTCCTGCAAACCCACGTGCAGATTTTTTCCACATTCAATAAGGCTTTCACAAATATAACACCACCATCAAATTCCATGCCAAGGTTTCTTTGTCAGGCTGTTTGTCTTGCTACCTTGTTTAAGCTAAACTATTTTTCACTTTTAGTCTTATACCAAGAAATTTAAGCGAATAGCGTGGTCTACTAGTAAGATACAGAGGACTTGCCCTTTGTGGAAATCAACTGAATGCCAGTCTTACTCTTACATGTGTTTTATTTTATTTTGAATTTGAAGCACCATGGATAGCTCCCTATACGGATGAAGGCGATATTCTAAGAGTGTAATTTCATTCTTGTTCTTTTAAAAATGGGCCTGAAACTAATCGCCATCAACTTTCATGCTATTTTTCCTTGAAAGTTTATATGACAGAGTACATGAAAAAATAAACTTTACAGTCACTTAGACACACTTGACTTTATGGTCTGCCTCTTGAGCGAGTTAATTCAACTCTTCAAACCTTGACTTCCTCATCTGTAAAAGTGGGGTAGTAATAGAACCCATCTCTTAGTTTTTAAGAGGTTTGCACAAGATAATGTTTGTGAAGTGCTTAGCACAGTACCCGACTCATAATAGTGTTCAGTGAACACCAGTTATTTTTGTCTTTGACCACATTTGTCAATTCTACCTGATTTCTCATTCTAGTGTTTCTAGATCACAGAATTCAATGCATTAAATATGCAACCACATACAGAGAACATAGCAGACATTGTGTTCAGATGCCAGAATTTGTTGATTTTTAAAATATCTTTCAGCATGGCTCAGTAAAAATATATTTCTTCTGATTTCTCTTTTTAAGAATAATAGTCTATTCATTATTTGGAATCTTTTTTTTTTTTTTTTTTTGAGTTGGAGTCTCACTCTGTCACCCAGACTGGAGTGCAGTGGCCACTCCCGGCCACCACAGCCTCGACCTGCTGGGCTCCGGCGATACTTCTGCCTCAGCCTTCCGAGTAGCCGGAATTACAGGCACGCGCTACCATGCCCGGCTGAATTTTTGATTTATTGTAGAGACGAGGTCTTGCTGCCCAGGCGGGTCTCGAACCCGCGGGCTCAGGCAATCCACTCACCTCAGCTTCCCAAAGGTGCGGGACTACAGGCTGAGCCACAGAGCCCAGCTATTTGGAATCTTTTAATGTAAGTGAATGAACAAATTCAGTTTGCTATTATTTGGCTGAAATTTGTTCAAACATTGAATGTAAAAATGCGAAATATTAGGTGGGAGAACGGTAGAATCGTATGATTATAGTGGCAGAGCTCATGGGAATTTTTCTGAGATACAGTCAGCTTCATCCTAGCAGCAGGGTCTTGTGTAACATGGATTTATACCCCAAAGTGCTGCCATGAACTTTGCTTTCGTCGTTGTAAAACTGTTCAGCTGCTCAGATGGAGTCCTCTTAGGAATTGTGAGGCAAACTCCCTCCAAAAATATATCAAGTCTCCATATTTCATCACACTGTCTGAAACTGTTGAAAACTCTGCGTTAAAATAAACATACTCTTGGGAGGGTTAACATGTTTGGTAGTCTTTTGAGTCCTTACGACCTTAGAGTAAACCTATTCATCAAATGGATTTCCCCTTGAACTTAAATGCATGCTCTTGGTAGAGACTGAAAAAAAGAAAAGGAACTTGCCTTTCAGTTTCGGAGCAGTTCCTAGACAAGACAAACAAGAGTTTTAATCTGGGAAAAACAATTATGGTGCAATGTATGCAAGAGACCCAAGGGTAGAATTGGAAGGTGGGGGTCATAAATTTAAGTATATTAAATCATTTGATGTCTGTGCAGATTCAACAAGCCCTCAAATTCTTGGAACATATGTGTCATTATGTATACATTGGGGATATTCATTTCTGTTCTAATTAATACTGACAATGTTAGTGAGATCTAAATAAGATAACATGCATAAAAGCCCTCTGGATTAAAAAAACTAAATAAAATAAGCAATGTCACAGGCATACCTTAGAGATATCACCAGCTTGTTTTCATACCACCACAATAAAACACATCACAATAAAATAAGTTATACAAAGTTTTTAGTCTTTCAATGAAGTTATGTTTACACTATACCATAGTTTATTAAGTATAAAATAACATTATGTCTAAAAATTTATATACATTAATTTAAAAATACTTTATTGTTTAAAAAAGTGCCAAAGATCATCTTTGTCTTCAGTGAATTTGTAAACTTTTTGCTGGTATTTGATGACTGGGGACTCATCAGGTTGGTGATTGCTGTGGATTGGGATGGCTGTGGCAATTTTTAAAAATAAGACAACAATGAATTTCCACATGGATTTGATTCTTTTTTTCATGAAAGATTTCTCTTAGTGTTTGATGCTGTTTCATAGCATTTCACCTATAGTAGAACTTTTTTCAAAACTGGAGTTCATCTTCTCAAAGCCTTCTGCTGTTTTATCAACTAAGTTTATCCAATATTCTAAATTTTTTTATGTCATTATCAAAAATTCACAGGATCTATAAGAGTGGATTCCATTTTAAGAAATCACTGTCTTTACTCATCCATAAGAAAGAACTTGGCAGGGCATGGTGGCTCACACCTATGACCCCTGTGCTTTGGGAGGCTAAGGTGAGAGAATTGCTTGAGGCTGGGAGTTTGAGATCAGCCTGGGCAACATAGAGAGATCCCATCTCTAATGGAAAAATAAAAATAAAATAAGGCAATTCCTCATCCATTGAGATTTTGTTATGAGACTACAGCAATTCAATCAAATCTTCAGGCTTCATTTGTAAAGGATTGGAACCAACCTCTTCCAAACATCTGTTAATGTTGACATTTGATCCTCTTCCATGAATCATACATGTTGTTAATAGCATCTAGAAGAGTGAATCCCTTCCAGAAGCTTTTCAACTTACTTTGCCCAGATCCATCAGAGAGATCACTATCTACAGCAGCTATGGTCTTATGAAATGTATTTCTTACGTAATAAGGCTTGAAAATTAAAATTTCTTTATCTATGGGCTGCAGAATGGATGTTGTACTAGCAGGTATGAAAATGACATTAGCCGGGCTTGGTGACTCAGCCTGTAATCCCGTGCCTTTGGGAGGCTGAGGTGAGTGGATTGTCTGAGTCCGCAGGTTCGAGACCCGCCTGGGCAGCGAGACCTCATCTCTACAATAAATCAAAAAAAATCAGCCGGGTGTGGTATCTCATGCCTGTAATTCCGGCTACTTGGAAGGCTGAGGCGGAAGGATCGGTGGAGCCCAGCAGGTCGAGGCTGCGGTGGCCGGGAGTGGCCACTGCACTCCAGTCTGGGTGACAAAGTGAGACACCAACTCAAAAAAAAAAGAAAATGACATTAATGTCCTTGCCCATCTCCATCAGAGTTTAGGGGTGGTTAGATACATTGCCAATGATCGGTAATATTTTGAAAGCAATACTTTTTTTTTTTTCTGAGCAAGATGTCTTAACAGTGGGCTTAAAATACTCAGTAGATCATGCTGTAAACAAATGTATTGTTATCCAGGCTTTGTTGTTCCATTTACAGAGCACAGGCAGGGTAGATTCAGCATAATCCTTAAGGCACTTAGCTTTTTTTTTTTTTTTTGAGTTGGAGTCTCACTCTGTTGCCCAGACTGGAGTGCAGTAGCCGCTCCCAATCACCACAGCCTTGACCTGCTGGGCTCTGGCAATCCTTCCGCCTCAGCCTTCCGAATAGCCAGAATTACAGGCATGCACTACCACACCCGGCTGATTTTTTGATTTATTGTAGAGATGAGGTCTCGCCAAGTTGCTCAGGCGGGTCTCGAACTAGTGGGCTCACTTAGCATTTTATAGTGGTAAAGGAGCACTGGCTTCAACTTAAAGCTACCAGCTGCATTAGTTCATAACAAGAGAGTCAGACTATTCTTTGAAGCCAGGCACTGACTTCTCGAAAGTCCTAGATGGCTTCTTCTTCCAATATGAGGGTGTTTTGTCCACACAGAAAATGTGTTGCTTAGTATCACCACTTTAATGAAATGATCTTAACCAGATCTTCTAGGAAACTTGCATTTTCCATATCAACACGTGCTGCCTCACCTTAAACCTCATGAACCATCTTTTCCTAGCTTCCAACTTCTCTTCTTCAACTTCCTCGCCTCCCTCGGGTTTCATAGAATTGAAGAGAGTTAGGGCCTTGCTCTGGATTTGGTTTTGGCTTAAGGGAATGTGGTAGCTGGTTTGATCTTTCAACCAGATCACTCGAATTTTCTCCATATCAGCAATTAGGCTGTTTTGCTTTTTTATCATTCATGTGTTCAGTGGGACAACACTTTTAATTTCATTCAAGAAATTTTCTCTTGCATTCACAACTTTGCCAACTGGCACAAGAGCTTTAGTTTTAGGCCTATCTTGGCTTTCGATGTGCCTTCTTCATTAAGGTTTTGATTTAAAGCGAGAGACATGCAAACTCTTCCTTTCACTTGAGCAATTGGAGGCCACTGTATGGTTATTAATTGGTCTAACGTCAATATTGTTGTGTCTTAGGGAACAGGGAGGCTCAAGGATAGGAGACAGATGAGAAAATGGCTGGAACACACACAACATTCACGGGTTGAGTTCACCATCTTACATAATTGCAGTTTGAAGTGCCTCAAAACAATTACATTAGTAACATCAAAAATTGCTTATCACAAATGACCACAACAGATCAAAAATAATGAAAAAACTCAAAATATTATCAGATTTAACAAAATTTGACAGAGACAAAAATGAGCACATGCTATTGGAAAATGGCACCAACTGAATTGCTCAACACTGACTCACCACAGTCCTTCAATTTGTAAAAAGTGCAATATCCGTGAAGTGCAATAACACTTGTTATAATAAAACAAGCTATTTCTGTATTATTTTTGTAATTATTGTGAATGTAGAATATTGAGAGAAAATATCTATCAAAGGATTAAAAATAAATGAGTAAGAAAGAATGAAATAATAATGATTAATTTAGTGTTTTAAGATTATTTTGTTCTTTCACTGCTATTATATTTGGTGCTTACAAAAACACTGTGACTTAGGCAGGGTAGGTATTTATATCTCCATATTACAGAGAATAATGTAAAAGCTGACACATGTGAGTCATCTGTAGTATTGTTTTCACTTTGTGCACCATTGCTGGGTGAATAGAATAATGTCAAGAAACTGAAGCTGGAGACAAAATACAAGAAAAAAAGAGATGTTTTCAATGCTTAGGGGGAAAGAAAGAAGGAAGATTAATTTGTTGATTGGGGCAGCTAGAGTAGTGTTGACATGATCCAGTTAGAAACCGAAACCCTCTAATCCAGTTTTCTTCTGTGCCCCTCCCCCTATCAAGGATAACCATGATAAAACAAGATGGGTGTGATATTTGAAATACAGGCTCAGTGAAAAGACTGGAAATGAGATCCTAGGTTCTCTAAAAGACTTTAAGACCCATGACTCAGTCAAGTAATACATTCCGAAGCCGAATGCCAAATAGAAATGATGAAAGAAGCAAATGATTTGTCTAAGACCAAGCAAGTTCATGTGGTGGAACTTATATCAAACTGACCCAATTTTCTGAGTCTTTTGTTGTTGTTGTTGTTGATCTGCTGTCAATTGGTTAATGAAAAGAATGATCACAATTCAATAAATATCCTTGTGGTCAAGATGGAGACATGAGCTACCGACAAAAAAATAGATAGCTTGATAATTGGCTGAAAAATGATACCCAAAGAATGCCAGTTAATGAACAGAGGTTTATGAGCAACAAGGTTTCTGGATGGCAACAGAGTGCTGTCCAAATCTGTTCCGAGTTCAGGGAAACCTAAAATGACTCAGAATACACTTAGTAATGTATGAGGATGTCACTGATGATCCCCTTGACATTTGGGGATCACCCACACTTCATTTCTTGTGTGATCATCCACTCTAGGGACCTTAGCTCTGTTGTTTATTTCCTTCTACTTTGACCCTCTATCTTGAGGCTCTGCCAGCTTTGCTATTCTTTAATTTTCTGGGCTTCAGCCAATTTATTCCCTTTTGGCAAGGTTCTTTTGCAGATGGTAATAAACCTATCACTTGGTAATAAACCTATCCCTCATTCTCGATTGGCTTTTAAAAGCTTCCTATGCTATAAACTAATCTCATGGAAAACTCAAGACTGATCAATTTTTAAAATCATATTTTTTGACACTAGTTACCATTATTGAGCACTTACCAAATAGCAGACTTTATTCTCAGCTTTTAACAAACAATATTGAATTTATTTCTCAAAATAGCCACCAAGCTAAATGTTAATAAGTCTTCTATGACAATTGAGTAAACCAATGCAGTGATGACAATGATATCAGAGGGAATGTGGCAACGTGAGAATGATATAACTCTAAGAAGATTATGAATAAGCTTGAAAACAGTGAGGGTTTTTTTTTTAATTACAATAGTTAATTTATCTAGGCAGAATGCAGTCAAAGTAGAGTGAATTCTAGAGAGAATGGATTAAATTAGTAAAAAGATCTGAAACCAAATTATCAAAGATGTGAGAATAGCTCACCTGGAAGCCTTAGGAGAAAATAGGTCTTCATTTCAAGTAATTAAAGAGTTGTCATATGAAGAGAAGGATTGCATTTATTTACTGTAACCCAGAATATGGATCAGGAACTGGAAGCTATAGAGACATATTTTAGTCAAACATTTTAAGTTTCTAATCAACTGAATTATCTGAAGATGGAATATTCTGCTTCATCATTTCATGTCATTTTATTAAAAGTATATAAAAGATGGCTAAATGACCACTTATCTGGAATTTGTAAAGCAGATTCTTGCATTGGGTGGAGAACTGAATTCACAGTTTTCCAAAGTACAAGCTTAGGGGTGACTGAACTTAAAAAAATTGCAGTGAATCACATCATGAGATTTCCTTTTAAATTTTTCCTCTATCCTTCTTATTCCAGTCTAGAAGAAAAGTTTCTGATTGGTATAATATATCTCAAATACACCTACTTCTTATCTATTTGAAATTTTTCCCTTATTTTATTCTCAAAAGACTATTTTTTGTTTGTTGCATCTACTAACTCTTCTTCATGGGAGTGATATAGGGAAATCTTCTAACTTGAAGTTGGTGTCTGAAGTGAGGGCAGTCTTGTGAGGTCTATTCCTTCTACTAGAGTTTGCCTGACTCGATACTCTGGCAATAAGTTCCCTAAATCCCGACACTTCACCTCCCAATATTTTAGCACTCATCGCCTGCAAACAAGACATTCTCCTCCATAGCCACAATGATAAAATAAAGTCACCTAACATACAAC
This sequence comes from Carlito syrichta, assembly GCF_000164805.1. NCBI lineage: Eukaryota > Metazoa > Chordata > Mammalia > Primates > Tarsiidae > Carlito > Carlito syrichta. The sequence goes on from NW_007073233.1 coordinate 69,216, forward strand.
CTATATTCAAATTTCCCTAACTATACTACAAAGGTATTTTAGAGCTATTGTGATTCATTTTGAATATGTTTATATTCATGATAAAAACTGATGCAAATAAATATCATTTTGCCTTCTTTTCTACTCTTTTCTTTACCTGAAGAGAGAACTCTTAGGGAAGAGACACGGAGAGAACAGAGATCTAAAATTAATGGGTCTGAGCACAGGTATGAAGAGGAAAATATTTTAAAGCTAACTTCATTTGAATTTAGCTGACCATCGGTGGGCTGTGGGTAAAAGAGGAAGAGAGGTCCATTAAGGCAGGGGAAATTGTAACTAAGAAAATCATTGATTCATGGCCAAAGCTTTTCAACGAGGATTGTCCCAACTTGTCATCAAGTATTTATTTCCTTCTAAACAGTATATTTTACTATAGAGGGCACAGTGTAGGATAGGAAAAGTCAAAGGTAAACTATACATCTGCCATTGTAGTATTACAGAGAGATGCTAACATTGTCTAAAGGGAGGAGTCACAGGATCTGAGTGTTTATTTTCTTTACTCCTGTCCCCATCTAAAACTCTTGCTCCTTATTTATTCACTTTGAGTAACAAAGTTTATGGAGTCTATCCCATGTGCTGGGCATTTGCCAGGCGTTTGGGGCATGGTGGTGAAAACACAGATGAGGTTTTTTTCCCCAAAACTCACATTCATGTATGGAAGGAATACCAAATAAATAATTATAACTATAATAATTCATTGTTTTGAGAAGAACTAGAGAGCTCTACTGATGTTTTAAACCAGGATCTTACTGAAGGTCAGAAAAAGCCTTCCCAGGGAAGAAATATTTCAGGGTGAAACCCAGAAGTTAAGATTAACCTGGAAGGGAGTAGCGGTAAGAAATAAGCAAAGGAAACAGGGAACATCATATGAGCAAAATAAAAGAGGCGAGAAAGAACCTTTCATGGGGAGGGGAGGATTTTTTAAATGGGAAATTTGTTCTTTTTCCCTTACATTTTTGTGTTCCCTTCTTGCTGATTTGCAGTTGTTTATTGCTTCTCTTCCCTTTATTTTCCACAAGGCAGAGTCTCACAGTGTGGTGTGAGGGTAAGGTTGACCTTGACCTCCACTGGGGTACTTTAAGTGCAGATTATGCCCACTCTTAGTTTGGCCATTTCTCTCCCTGCCTTTTTTCTGGAATTACCCACCAGCTCTGGGCTTCATCTTCTGGGTGGACATTGAAGACCATTTCACTTTTTTACTATCTGTGGGTAAATTGTTTTAACGCAAGTTATATACTTTCCCATTTGATCTCTTCCTAAGAACTTCCACCCAGAAGTCCATCCTCAGTTTAATACCCCCTCTTCTGGCCGCCATTAGTCTTGTTCTGTTGTGTGGGGGAAGGTTTCATCATGTGCACTCTGTGGACAGTTGTGTGGTGCAACGTTTGATCCAACACTGAGATCGTCCCTTGAATGCTAATCATATACACACAGACAAAATGATTTACTTAGCTTTTATTTTGTTTTTGTTTTTCTTGTGGTTTTTGGCTCTCGTTTTGTTTGGCTCTTGTTTTGTTTCGAACACAAACACAAGTTTGTGTAAATTCATTTTGAGGATGTCTGTACAGCTACCCAAATAATATCCGGGAAGAAAGAAAGTCCTAGCATGGTAAATATGTAGAAGGACAATCATAGTATACACAGGGTTCATGCAAGCCCTTCAATTCCAGCAACACACTGGAGACGGAGACATGTAAACTTCACTTCACACCTGCCGAGATTTCGTTAATTTTGTTCATCACTATCTCTTGCAGATATAGCAGTATTTATCATCCTATAGTTGTTTAATAAACATTTGCTTAACAAATGGATAACTACCAATAATAGAATTTAGAGACAGCTATTTTTTAAGAAATCAGTGAAGGAGATGCAAATTAAAACTACACTGAGATACTACCTCACTCCAGTCAGAATGGCCATCATCAATAACTCAAAAAATAACAGTTGCTGGAGAGGATGTGGTGAAAAGGGAACACTTCTACACTGTTGGTAGGAGTGTAAACTAGTACAACCTCTGTGGAAATCAGTGTGGTGATTCCTAAAAGCTCTAAAAATTGACCTTCCATATGACCCCACAATCCTCCTGCTGGGAATATACCCTGAAGACCTCAAATCACTCTAGAAAAAAGATACCTACACACGTATGTTTATCGCAGCGTTGTTCACAATAGCAAGAACCTGGAAACAACCATGCTGCCCATCAAAAGAGGACTGGATTTAAAAAATGTGGTACATATACACAATGGAATATTACACAGCCATAAAAAGAACAAAATTGTGAATTTTGCAGCAACCTGGATGAAATTAGAGTTTATAACACTGAGTGATCTCTCACAGAAACAAAGATCTGAGCATGACATGTTCTCACTCATAAGTGGACCTTGAACAACTACCGTAATACTATAAGAAAAGGACTGACAGTGGTGAGAAACTATGGCAGGGGGACAGGGAGGTGGGATTAACGGTAGTCAATGTCTGTCTGGGAAAAGGGGGACACACCTCATCAAGAAGGGTAGCTGCACAATGCATATTTGTGTACCTAACCCTTAACTCGTACCCCACAATTTTAAAATAAAAATATATACTAAAATTTTAAAAATAAATAAATAAAACTTAAAAAAAAAGAAATCAGTGTACAAACTACATTAGATTTCCTTCCCTAGACAGCTGCATCAGATACCAGCATATATGATCACCTCTTTATAATGAGTCTATGGGCTCAGCACCTTCCCAAGAATGAGCCTGGCCAGTCCCTCCAGGAAGTTATACTCTGGGAATTGTTCAAGATCTATCTTATTTTTGGTGGGGTACATTTGGGTCAGATTCAAACTGTTTCTATCACTGGAAAATAAAATGCTGGTTTACACATACTTTCAGTTCTAATGGCTTACATCATGAAAGTGATTGGATTTACTTGCTAAATGACATTTTCTGGTGCTGGATAGACACTCCATGGCTGGCTGGTCTGAGTGCCAAATGCCTTTCTTAACGTTTTGAGTTTCAGGTGCAAACCCTGGCCTAAATGCCTTATTCCTTCTCGCCACAGTCAGAGATGACAGGGACCACACCCCAGAACCCAGGGACTCAGTCAAGACATTTCAGAGCTCAGGAAGGCCACCAACCCCACTTTGCTTCTTGATTCTGGTGTACAGATTCTAATCCAGACTGTCTTCTAGCATCATTAATATGTTGAACTTTTTTTCATTCTTTTTTCTTCTTAACTAATATTGTTAACTACATATGTTGAATATTTTGATTATTGCTTTATGGGAAAAAGTGATTTTCTCTACACTGCTCCAAATGTGGATTCTGATATAATGGAAAGAGCCCAAGGCTGGGAAATATGAATCCAGGGTTCTAATCCCAGCTTTGTACTTATTTATTTATTTATTTATTTATTTGAGTTGGAATCTCACTCTGTTGCCCAGGCTGGAGTGCAGTGGCACGCTCCCGGCCACCGCAGCCTCGACCTGCTGGGCTCTGACGATCCTTCCACCTCAGCCTTCCAAGTAACCAGAATTGCAGGTGTGCCCTACCATGTCCAGCTAATTTTTGATTTATTGTAGAGATGAGGTCTCACCAAATTGCCCAAGCAAGTTTTAAACCCGTGGGCTCAGGCAATTCACTCACCTCAGCCTCCCAAAGTGCTGGAATTACAGGCTGAGCCACCGAGCCTGGCCTTTGTACTTCTTAAACACAGCTTTTACCATTGCTGGGCCTCTCCACTTGCTTGAGGGTCTAGGCAAGATTGACTCCAAAGTTTCGTCCAGCCCTTACCTACTATGGTTTTACCTGGACCCTAGGCAGATCTAGACCAGGGTGTACTGCTCCATTTTTTATTGGTAGGAAAAATGTTTCTTTTATTCCATTTTTTGTTTAATTTGCCTTCTGTTCTGAGTCTCTTTTATTTTCTATAATTTACAGTTGAGATTTCATGACAGGCCCTGTCCATATATTGCAGGTATGTTTCCCTTCACCTACCCAAGTGTAATTAAAAGGGTCAGGAATTGGCTGTCAGTACTTTCTTATTAACACTTCTAATTCCAGAAGTGGAACCTGTAAGCATTTTCTTTCAATCATGGGCAAGCAAAGGGAAAAAGAGATGAGGATTATGGAATATATACATCAATATACATTAAAGTTATGGTTTCAGGTGATAATCATATTCCAAGCAGATTCACATATCATCACTTGATTTAATTTCATAAAATTAAGAACTCATGATAAGTGTGATGACAAATAATGGTTCGCTTTCTGGAATAGATAGGGAAGAAATCTCAACTGACCCCATGAGATAAAGGAGGAAGAAGTATTTATGATTTATTTGGCACCATACCTGTTAATTTCTAATTACTCAAGCTCCAGCTGAGACAGAAACAGAGAATGTGCAACATCTAGATGTCTGAAAGAAGAGAGGCATGATTCTATGGTTGAATATTTTGAATCAGAGCATCCCAGCGGCCTTTGTGTTGGGCCATGAATCACCCACAAGGTAAGACACTCAATTATCCCTGAGTGCTTTTGCAGAAATAGGCATCAGGTGTGGCATAGCTGTGGCATGCTCAGTATCTTGTATAGGACAGAAAAAGCTTTCAAGAAGCACTGATAGACATGAAAAAACTTAGGGATCAGGAGTCAAAAGACCCCAGTGGAACCCACCACTGACCTAAACTAGAACCTCACTCATTTCACTTCTGACCCCCGGTTTCTTCTCCAGCTCAATATGCCTTACAGGATTATTTTTCCTGCTTCTACTTAAACACTTGTAGAATTACAGAAGAGTTTGTAGCTTCATGAGATTTTGCAAGTATCAAATGAATTAAACATAAAATAATATTTTGAAGAGTTTAGGAAGTACCATATTTAAGTTGCTGTTGAGATGGCTTTTGTCCCGCTATAACTACGTGAATATCTTCATTGGTGCACTTATTTTTGAGCGTTATAATTAGTTATTTATATGTTTTCTCCTTTACTAATAAGTCAGGACTGTGTCTTATTTCTTTACTTGTAATGCCTTCTCTCACAGTACCTGTCAAATAATATTAAACTTGAAGGAGATTAATAAGAGAGGAAGACTCTAGAAATACAACCTATGATTAATGAATAATGTTGGTTACTATCATTAGCAACTCTTTCATGGCAAAGGGACATTGCAGATGTGATTAAATTAAGACTCTTGAGGTAGGGCTTCCCAGATGGGGCCAAAATATAGTCACAGGTGTCCCAGAAGGAAGCAGGGGGAGATTTGAACCTAGAAGAAGGTGACTTGACAGAAGCTAAGAGTAATCTGAAGTTGCTATGCTGATGGCCGTGAAGATGGAGGAAGAAGGCACAAGCAAAAGAATATAAGAAATGTAGTTCTAGAAACTGACAGAAGAAAGGTGGTGAATTCTTCTTTACAGCCTCCAGGAGCATGGTCCTGTCCACATCTAGACTTTAGCCTAAAATGCAGACATCTGGCCCACAGAACCATGATAGAATAAATTTGTGGTGATGGAACCTTTTAAGTGTATCGAAATTTGTTACATCAGCAATAGGACACTCATACAGGGCAGCCTACAGGTATGAGTCCAAAACCCGTATTCATTACCAATTAGCGGGACATTGGAATATCACTTAATCTCTCAGATTCTTGATTTTCTCATGTGTCAATTATGATTATCAATTTACTCACAATGTTTTTGATGTTTGAATTTTAATTATTATGAGTACACTGTAGATGTATATATATTTATGGAGTGCATGTGATGTTTTGATATAGACATCATGTGTAAAAATCATGCCAAGCCATGTATCACTTGCTTGTGGGAGGAATATTCCAGTTTCACTCTTTTAGTTATTTTTAAATTACTTTAAATTATTGCTGACTATTTTCACCTTGTTATATTATCAAATACTAGATCTTATTCGTTTTATATATTGTTTTAAACCTATTACTCATTCCCCATTTTTCTCCCTCTCTCACCACCTTTTCCATCTCCTTGCAGCTACCTTTCTACTTTCTACCTCTGTGATTTCCATTGTTTCAGTGTTTGGTTCCCACATATACTTACAGTGTTTCTGAGACAGTTTCAAGACATGTCTGAACCAGTGCAGTCCATTAGTAACATAATGCATGCCACAAATGTGAGCTGCATGTACAATTTTAAATGTTTAGCAAACATGTTTAAAAAAAGGAAAAAGTTGCAGGTAAAATTAATTTTAATATTTTTATACAATCCAATATATCTAAAATATTATCATCTCAACATATAACCAATATAGAAATTATTAGCAAGGTATTTATATTTTTTTCTCATAAGTTTTTAAAATCTGGTATGTCCTTTATATTTACAGCACAAACTCGGTTTGGACCAGCCACATTTCTAAAGCTCAATAGTCATGGGTAGTTAGTGGCTATCATATTGAACAGTGCAGGTCTGGAAGATGTTTTGTAGTGGTCCTGACCCATAGTCTATGCTGAAGAAACAAATGCTGCATTCAGGAAAATGGAACTTATACCACTGACTTCACAGGACTGCTGTGAGCACTTAGTGAGATAATGCATGGAAAGGCCTTGACAAAAAGATTTGTGGTACACTCTCAGAAATAGAAGTTATCATTTTACTTACTCATACATAAAGTGTGACTTCCAACCTCAATGCTTGACACACAGAGGAATCAAAACCCTAGAAGCTCTAGTCCTATTTTGTTCTTCTTAGACCTGAGTTCCAATGCTTGCTGCCAGCAGAGATACTATCCTCTCTCGGCAACTAATGAACAACCACTTTATCATCTGCATCTCCTGACTGGCCATCCTAGTCGTCACTAGCTTGAACCTTTGCAGCCCCATCTTAGTCCAGGTGTACATCAGGCCTGGGCTTCTTTTTATTCTTATTCCCCATGAAACCTGGCAATGATAAATAATGCTGAACAGATTTAAGAAGCCTTGTACCAATGATAAAATTATAGCAGAAACACTTCTTTCTGCTTTGCAGGAATACAGCAAGGTTGTGTTTGTATGAAAGAGACACTTAACCTCAAGTTTTTTTTTTTTCCTTTTCTTCCCTTCTTTTCAGTGCTTTCATCTTTCAGTTATTTCAGCACTCTGTCTAGAGTTCCCAAATCACTTTTCCAAAGTAGAGTCACCTGGCATGTCTGAGGCTGGAACACCACAGGGAACCAATTGACACTCTGCTCCAACATGGCTCTGTTAATTTTATAGACTTTGGAGTCAGACAAACATAATTTGAAGTCCCTTCTCTTCTGACTACCTGTGAGTCCTTGGACAGTTACCTAAGCATTCGATTCAGCTTCTATATCTGTTAAATGGTAATAATAATATGATGAGGAGGTTTAAATAAAAATAATGCATGCGAAACTTATAACACATAGTCATTTTCTGCCAAATAAATGTTAGCTATATTGTAATTTTTAATTAATAAATATGATTTTTGATTTCTGTATGTTTAAGGTTAATATCAGTCTCTACCATCTCTACCATTTCCCCAACATATTAACCATCCAAAAGCACTTGAAATTGTTTTATCTTGAGCTGGTCTTAGTTCTTAGGATATAAGCTCTCATAATTCTGTTGTAACTCAAAGATTACCAAGTTTCCCTGAGACTTCCTTTGGAGTTCCCAAAATGCAATGGAAATTCCTGACTGAACCCTCTTCCTCAGCTTTCCCTAGCCTTTAACATCTTCCTATCCCACCGGATCCACTGATAATTCCAACTGTAGTCTTTGACCCTGTACCAGCAACTAACTCAGACCTACTTGAGTCAGTGAGTTGGCACACTAGATTGCAGAAAACTTGAAATTACAGCATCTATACATCTGTTTTATTAATCCACTCAGAGACTCAGAGCTTCTTCTCCCTTAGTTTCCGACAGCTTTCCCACTTTGATCTTTAGCCTCTCCCACTGCAACCGGGAGCTCACCTTCACCTTCCATCTATCAGTCTGGGTCCCGGATAGTCCACTAACTTTTGCTAACCCTTCTTTTTTAAAGTTGGTGCTTTGGCCCTATCCCTGGTCTTTTGCTGAGAAATCAGCACATATGTAGGTATCACTGAGAAATGTAGCTTGCCTGCATCCTGAGTCTTTGTATCAGTTAGATTTGCCACTGCTGGGTTCCATCTAGAGAACTAATGATTAAACCCTCCTGAGCATAGTATCAGGTTTCATGGCTAGAAGAGCTGCCGAGTACTGCCTCACACCACCCAGAATTATCTCTTTTAGGCTCTGTGTCTCTCTCTGTAATGAAGAAAAAGTATGTCTCAGTTCTCAGCCTAAGTCAGTTTATTAGTCGATGACATTGGTTGAAAGCGCATTTAGGCCCCTCTACTGTTCAAGTAGACTTTAAAGGTGTAAGAAAGCCCTCAAAAAGCAAAGCAAGTCTCTTCCTAGGATCTGTCTCTATGCCAGGCTCCAGCATATTCTCCATGGTGAAGATCGTATCTGCACACATGCTCAGAAACCACCTGGTCCCTTGCAGACTCATAAACATTCTGCCCGATCCTGTTATTTCGGGACTTACCTCGCAGACAGCATCCTCAGCAGAGGTGTCAGAATCAAAATCAATATGGATACTCTTTATGCAAAGATTTTTATCTTCACTTAGAATTAGGAGGCCTAAATTCTAGCCACAACTCACTGTACCCTTGAGCAAGGAATGCAACTTTCCTGGATTTGCATAAAGACTGGTCCAATCTCACAGCCCTGTGGAAGAGTCTGGGATATCTACTTGATGCCTAGTTTATGAATTTTACTCTACCACTAGGCCTGTGAGTTCACATTTTGACATTCTTTAGACAATATTCAGCTTATAGACAGATTTTGTATGGTATATGAAGTGTTTTGCTTTTAATTGAACATGGATGTGTTAGTTAGGTCAGCCTCTCTGCATTCTCACGGTTTCTGCCACTCTGTTTTGTCATCCACCTGGCTCAGTACACATACACTGGGCCCAAAGACATTTGAATTTTTGGCTTCTGGTCCAATGTATGCAGACATTGCCCCTCCAGGCTTATGAAAATAAAAGTAACCACCCCAGGCTAATTTTCCAAAATGAAAATGAGTTTATCTGGAGAAAAAAAGATTAACTCTGAGATCAAAGTATAAAACCATGTCTAGGAAGCGATAGTTAAAATCAGGCACTTACTACAGGCTCTGTTCGATGCTCTCTGTTCTATTATCAACCAACCACAGCTCGGCTCAACTCAGCTCTGCTCCTCTGAAATGCCAGCCAGACCCAGATGCCAATTTCTAGGATGTGGTCAGGGGAGGAGAACTGAAATTGTACATTGTTATATTGTACCTGACTATCTGAGTAGAGGTGGGTTGCAACTAGTTACTGTCAATGATTCAAAAACCCTGCTGTTTCTCCTGCAGGGCTTATCCTCTTGCTTGGGAACAAAGGAGTGCACCATGGATCAGGAAAAACATGGGGTTGGCAGCCTCTAAATAACCCCACTCATTCCCACTTCCTAGTACTGGCACCCACATGTGAACTCTTTGCACGTCTAACCAGTAGTGTACAGCAGAATGATAGAATGTCACTTCCAAGATTAGATTAAAAACAGAACTTGGGACCCTCTCCTTCTTTCTCTTTCACTTGGAGTTCTCACTCTGGAAGAATCCAGCTGCCATGTTTTATCATTCTTATTCAGAAGCTCACATGGTGAAGAGACCTGATGAGGATCTAAGGCATGCCAATAGCCATATATGAGTCAGCTTTGAAGTGTATCCTCCCCGACTTGAGACTTGAGATGACAGCACGCCTGGTTGACAGCTCGACTGCGGCTTGCAAACACCATGAACCAGTGGATCCACCTAAGCTATGACCTGCTTTCTGATCCACAGAAACTGCGAGATAGCAAATGTTTGTTGCTTTAAACTGCTAAGTTTGAGAATAATTTTTTATGCAGCAATACACACTAAAATAGCTACTGATTTTTGCAGTGCCAGGGCACACATCAGAAATATAGAAAATATCATGGAAATGATCAGGGGTAGGAACAATGCACATCCTCACCTCTCAGTTGGTCAGTGTCGGAGGCCAGAGAATACATGTCAGGATTCAACACAGATCAAAATCACTGGAAAGGGACTCTACACAGGTGGAGATCAAAGCTCTTCATTTATCTCTACCCAGATTGACCCTTTACATCTTATCTTTATGCCTGGATCACATTCAATTCATCAGTTCTGCCAGAACACAGAGCTAAAGATGGGAACATCTTGGGGGTTTTAGAGTTTTTTGGGTTTTGTTTTGTTTGGTTTTGTTTTAATGCTGCTTTAACCCTGATCTAGTTTTAAAATGTCCCTCAAATTGAAACAACCTGTGTAGAACTTTTCTTTAAATGCAGTAATGGTTCGTCTGTAATAAAATCTCTCATTTGCTTTATTAATTTGTCTAATAATTTTATGCTTGAATATTTCCCTCAAACAGAGATTGGTTAAACCTTCATCTCTATTTTTGTGGTTTTCTTTATGGCTTCAATTTTTAGTGTTAAAATTATTGATATAACCCAAAATTTTTTTTTTTTTTTTGAGTTGGAGTCTCACTCTGTCACCCAGACTGGAGTGCAGTGGCCGCTCCCGGCCACCGCAGCCTCAACCTGCTGGGCTCCGGCAATCCTTCCGCCTCAGCCTTCCAAGTAGCCAGAATTACAGGCATGCGCTGATTTTTTGATTGATTGTAGAGATGAGGTCTCGCTGCCCAGGCGGGTCTCGAACCCGAGGGCTCAGGCAATCCACTCACCTCAGCCTCCCAAAGGCGCGGGATTACAGGCTGAGCCACCGAGCCCGGCTCTATAACCAAAATTTTTTAATGCACAATATGATGTAAAGATATAACTTGATTTTTATCTTCACTTAGCCAATTTTCCCAGATCATTTCCTGAGTTATTTAAGCTTAATCATTTGTCTAGACCTTTTTTTAAAATATACGTAATGTCTTATAGGTCTATATTCTTCTAAGGTTGGCTGCCCACCTTTTTTCTGTTGCTTAGAAACTTGTTTTCGTTTCTCAATCAACACCACCTTATTTCTAATATTGCAATGTTATGATAAGTTTGCAATGCATTTTATAATTGGTATTTCAGCATGCCTCCCTTTACTTCAGTTTTTGAAAAATATATTTGCTATTATTAACTACTTATTTTTAATAAATTTAAATTTGGTTGAGAGTTAACAGTGAAATTAAGGTTGATCTGACTAAAAACTCCTTTTTTTAATCACTACATAGTATGACTGCTAACTCCCAGTTCTCCTTTGTTAGCATTTAATAAATAAAAGGCAATGTCAACTTTAGGATAACACATGTTATAAAACCTTTCCTTAGCGTCACTGTCATGGCGGCACATTCTTATTTGGTTATTCTTATTTGGTTATTCCACATTAAGAAGTGCGATTTGGGACAACTTAACTTCTCTGTCGCGATTTCTCAATCTGGTAAACTAAGGTGGTTGATCAAATGATTTGTAAGATTCCTCATGTAGCTAATATGTTCCATAATTCAATATATCCACAAATAGAAGACAGGGAGACAGTGTGCTACTGGGCTTGGCCTGGTCAAAGAGGGAGAGTCAATCTGGGTGCAGCATGGGAATATTTACTGAAGTTAATGAGAAGTGATCCCTGAATACATTGAGAAACACACCAGATTTTTATGTATTTATGCAAATTCTACTAATTAGCATGGGCAAACAAGAAATAGATGTCCAGGGAAAGGCTGCTGTTTGTTTTCTCTCACTGGTGCATGTTAATGATCAAAATAAGATTTGCAAATCAGCCTGTATCTATCTTCCAAGGTTAATATTATAATTTGGTGAGTATTTGACTTGTATTACTATGCTGGTGGGCTGCCAGGAATCCCAAGTCAGCTTGACAGTGTCTAGTGATTTCAGACCTGATGGTGGACATTGGGTACCCAGGGGGCTTAATTTGATGGAGGGGAACAAAGGGAAAACAAGGAAGGAACCACCATCTTTCCTTATGCTTACAGATTTTAACTTTGTTTACATTCATCTGACTAAACTCTTTTAAGACAAGTGAGGTGTCTGCCTGCTTTAGTAACATAGTTGGCATTTCCAATCATCTTGTTTCTTGTTTTATTCAGGATAAAAGAAGAGCATGTGTATTTATCAGTGATAGAGTTCATGACTGGAGTCAGCAAAAAGTCCATTGCCTATCATCAATGCCAGAACTGATGTCCTATGGAAAAGGGAGCATATTCATAGTCCGTGACTCCTTTGGACAAAGATAAAGAAATTTCAGAGAAGAACTCCAGAGCTTAGCTCAAAGAGGAGTTTTCTAAAAATTGGAGTTGGCATCAGTTGGAAAAGTCTACTACAGACTTCTTTAAATAAGATCGAGCACTCATTTGTTGAAAATGCAAAAGAGAATTATTTCAAGGTTCATTTGGGGACCACAGAGGCACCTTCCAAATCAGGAACTGTGTGGTCTTATTATCATCTGTAGGGAAGAAAATGAATTGTACTGGGATAATTCTATTATTTGTATCTCAGTGCCCTAGATCAAGAAGGAATGTCTGTAACAGAAATATCAACACCAACAAGAGGGATAACCAAACCTTGAAGTAGCACCTCCTTAGAGCTCCAAATAAATAACTTTGTCATTTCTTTATTAAAGTTTTTATCAAGATAAGAGTTAAACAAAATAAAATTAAAATTAATGACAAAGCTATTTATCTTGATTTAATAAGATATCCTATTAAAGTGCCTACTGCCCATAAGTAGGCAGAAAATTCTGTGAAGTTCCATATTTACTAGAAAGAGTTATCAGCCTAGAAGGGAGAAGTGTAGGGGCAAGTATGATGCATTAGACCAGTGTCTCCAAAATAGAAGTCCATGATTTAGCTGAATCAGAATCACCCCGGCAGATCTTAAGACCTTACCAAGACTTAGAAGAAGAGCACTGGAAAATATATTATAAATAAATAAACTTCCCAAGTGATTTAATGTATATCTAGTTTGGAATTTCTGTTCGATGGCCTCAAGTTATCCTAAAACTTTTTAAATTCCAGATAATTTCAAGTAGAAAAAAAATGTATATCTTAAATTGGTTGCATTTCTTTACAGGTTTCCAGTTTAATATGCAATTTCCTGTAATCAATATGTAAGATTCAGCTAAACATCATCATTCCTAAAAAGTTGACTCTTGTTCATGACTGTGCTAATTATTCTTTAAACTATGGATACATACCATATCTCAGAACAGAGTGAATGTTTAGATTTCAGCTCAGAACTTCCAACTCTAAATTTACTAAGTAGGAGGTAAACTATAGATGATTAATTAATGGTACATCTCATATGATAAAAATAAGGCACTGGCTTTCCTTTGTCTTTCAAATAGTGAGCAAAACTGAAACAAAGAAGAGAAGTACAATCTGGCAGAGTTACATTTGGGGTATGTACATATTGGGTAATGGCACAAAGAAAGGGTGGGATCAGGAGGTGATCAGGGAAGAAATAGGAGAAATAAGAATTAAAAGAACAGTGACATAGCCAAAAAAGAGAGGAGGAAGAGGACGTTTCAGGAAGAGGATGAAGCAGCTTGGCACATTTAGGAACCTGTAAAGTAGGCTGACTGTTCTAACAGCTTATACAGAACTGTGTTTAAATCCACATCTTGTTGCTTAAAATCAGGCTTATGTAAATTTCATGGGATCCGACTGTTGATAATGTCCCCATAATTGAACAAGGGAAGTTTCTTAGCTTCATTGCACACTCTACGAAGGATTTGGGGCCTAACACTTCTCAAAGTCAAGAGCTAATTAATTTTCCAGACAAGTGTGTTGTATTGGCCAGAAGGAAGGCCTCGGAAACAAACTGCCATGCCTGAAAATCTGTTACCTTCAACTTTGTCTATCAGAGTTCCATAAACTGTAAAGTCAAGGTTATACAATTATCTTACGGGCTTATTATAAAGATTAAGTAAGTAAATACATGGCAAGTAGTAAGGTGAGGTCTGCCACATCAGCTCTTAGTACTCTTAACTATCCAACTGGTGCTGTGAAGAGGAGACAGATGAGATGAATGTGGGAGGTAAGGCCATGTCACTCTATGTCTGGGAGCCCAGGGATGCTGGAAAAGGAGGATGCATCATCAATTACATGAGTCTCTTTCCAACCACCTCTCTACCCTACCATACAAATAAGGACATTTCCCTTTGTTCAATAGCAAACAATTTGGCAAGTTTTAAGTTAAAGTGTAACTCATTCCCTCCTCCAGCTGGAGGGGGAGGGCATTATTTATATTTGTGTCTTCAGTGTCTGGTTCAAAGCAGACAGTCACAAATAACTGTGAAATGAATAAATGAGTGAATAAATTAATGAATGAAAACACAGTGGAGCTCTATGATTACACCAGATTATGAAACCAGCAGAGGCGAAAACTAATAAATAACTATTGAATTCTGTATGAGTGCTATATTTAGATGTACAAGTCATGGTCCATTTAATCCAAAAGTAGTACTGAAACAACTTGGTATAGACTGTTTGCTCAAGAAAACAATTCTGTCAGAAGAACCCTTGGGAATAGCTGAGTCAACATTGTTATATGGTATCCTAGAAGGAGCATTGTACTCAGAGTCAGCACCCTGGATTCTAGAAATACTTTTGCTCCTGCCCAACTCTTCAACCTGCAGGAATCGGTTAGTCTCTCTATGTCCCATTTTCCTCATTCATAAAATGGGGATAGTGATCATAATAGTTAACTCTTTGAGGGTTTGGGGTTTAAATGAGATAAAATGCCTATCACAGAGTGTGTACTCAAAAATATTAGCTAATATAACATTATTTTATTTTCAATATATCATTCATATGAAAAGTACACAATTACAAAAATAAAAAAGAAGCACTTTTGAAATAGGATACATTTAAACATTGCCTATCTAGTTGCTAAACTAAGAAATTATTATTTTTTAGGTTTATGATGATAATGTGTGTGTACATTTATGACAAATCTGCTATTGCCTGGAGATGCAAATTAGCATATTTATCGTGGCATAATATGAGATCTTGGATCCATTTCAAAGTAATCTGGCCTGGAGAGGTAACCAGAGATGACACAAGACTGGCCATAAGTTAAACATTGTTTCAACAACTAATATATGGGCATTCACTTTACTATGCTCTGTGCTTTTGTATATATTTAAAAATTTCTTCAGTAAAAACTGAAAAGACACGCATATACAGAAACCAAAATAGCATGCTGAAGTTTCAGATTCCTAATCAATCCAACTCAGGGAGACTACACTGCTCTACCTATTCCCCATCCGACACGTGCTCATTCAATAACAAAAGACAGAGACATGCCATAGAAAATGCCTTGGGGATAACCCAGGTTTTGTTTGTTTGCCTGATCGTTTTTGTTTGTTTTCTTTTTTGAGAAAACAATGTCAAACAAATAATATTTTAATACTATTCTGATTGTGATTGTCACAAACGCCTTGATATTGGCACAAATAAGCAATGTCAGAGGCAGGGAGAGGCAAGCAGAAAAAAACCTTTATGGGAAAGGTGAAATTTAAATAAAGTAAAAAAATGGGCAGGATTTCGAAAGAAGTCATAGGAAAAAAGAAAAAAAAAGAGGAGCCCCACCACTCCAAGAATACATCACAGAGCCTGTATCAAAAGGCAAAAAGGGATTTAAGAAGAATCAAAGGACAAATAACAAAGAAGAAGAGAAGGAATATGAGGTGCTTTCAGTTTTTCTGAACAGTCGTAGGGGGGATCTTGTATGATGCCTATTTAAATTTCCTAGGAATGCCACAGCAAAGTACCACAAACCGGTTGACTTCAATAAAAAATAAAGAAAGGAAAAAAAGAAATATATTCACCTATACTTCTGGAAGGCTAAAAATCCAAAATCAAGGTGTCAGCAGAGCCGTGTTCCCTCTAAAGGCTGGTGGAAAGTTCTTCCTTGCCCTTTTCTAGCTTCTGGTGATTTACTGGCAATCTTTGGCATTCTTTGGTGTGTAGATGCATATTTCCACTTTCTGCCTTTGTCTTCACACGTCCTGTCTCACTAGGACCACAGTCATATTGAATTAGGGGCCTACCCTACTCCAGCATGACTTCATCATAACTCAACTAATCACATCCAGAACAATGTAGTCTCCTTGAATTGGACTGATTAGAAACCAGAAGCCCTATTTCCAAATAAGACCACATCCTGAAGTACTAGGGTTAGGACTTCAATATATATTCCTTTAAAAAAAATTTTTGTGAAGGAGGGAGAAATAATTTAGCCTATAACAATACTACACAGAAATATGTTCGGGGGTCGGGGGCGTAGTGAAACACAACGTTGTATTATAGAACTAGTCTCTTGAAGCAATTGACACTTGGGTTATATTCTTGGTTTGACGATTTCTTATCTATGTGACCTTGGGCAGTTCCCCTCAATTTTTCTAAGCCTGTGCAACAGAGCTACCTGCTGTATGTAACTGACTATGTAACTCTTGGAGGATGAAATAAAATGATGGTATAAAAGCACTTTGAAAATATCAGAGCTCTGGACCTGAACTTTGTAAAGTCCTATTATCACTAATCCTTCTATCCATATGTCATTCACTGGTTCTGCTCAGATGAGACTGGAAATCCCAATGATTGGGTCAATTTTCTATGTGTGAAAGCTTTGTCTCTAGAACATCTTTGATAAATATTTTTTTTTAATATTTTTTTCAGGGAGCAAAGACTACTCAATGGAGAATGTCAAGTAGTGGCAATCCCAGAAGGCTTGAAGATAAAAGTAAGCCTAAACACAGTGCTGCTAAGAAAAGGCCACTATTTCTACTCCAATTACACCACTTTCTATAGGAGAAGGACTTGCACATCTCATGTTCAAGTCAATTTCTTTCAAAAAAACATTTTTAAAAAAACTGACTTGATTTCTCAGAATTTTGGATATGCTGTGAACTTCAATTCTCCTAAGGGATGAAAAGGTAACCTGGGTCTGTATTTTAATCCTTTTTTATTTTTATTTTTTTTTGAGCTGGAGTCTCACTCCATTACTCAAGCTAGAATGGAGTGCCATGCTCATGGCCACCGCAACCGACCTGCTGGGCTCAGCAATCCTTCCGCCTCAGCCTTCCAATATTTTAATCTTTTATTACCTTAATTGTCAGTTACAGGTATAAAAGACATGACACTAACAGCCTATTGATCAACTCAGAGTCCCCCAGACAACCCAGCTATCTAAACAGACAAGTTCTAAGTTTCAGGAATGGGAAAGTTAACTTATCTCAGGAAGTGCTGCATTTTTTCAGCCATTTGTACCTGCCTAGTTAATCATTGAAACTCGTTTTTTGATCCACATTTGGCCATGTGATCTTTGCGCTTCTCCCTCTGTTGCTTATATTCTCGAAGAGAGGTGGAGTAAATATTAGCCTGCTTCACTTTGCCACCTCCTCCCAACACACACCTAGCTCTTTAACTTCTAAATAATGAAGACTGAGCTCAGCGCCAGAAAAGAAAGCTCAAAAATACAGAGCTCAGGTCAACTAGGGAAAGACCCCACCTCAAGAATCAATGGGAAGAACATATTCTAAAGTGATCAGGAAAAGGGATTGAGATGAGTCACCCAAAAGCTCGTGTGTGACATGACCATATTTACCTCAAAGAAGCACAAACCCAATAGCCACTAACTTCTAAGGTACACACAGATGCAGCTGTTTTTATTTCTGGGAATGTCCAGGAGCTTAAAGGAGATAGAGCGTCTGAGACAGAGCATGCAGCTCATGGGGGCAATACTGTGAAGATGCTATGCAGGTTGTCTGCTTGCAACAAATTCCACCTCACTGATTGCCAGGATGACTCAGTGAGGACAGCTTCAGGCAGAACTGTGGTGGAAAACTGGGAAGAAACATGAAGAACGCAGGAACACACCAAAGCACTCTGAGAAGAGGCTTGGCACATTTGCCAAGAGATGGTCTGTGCCCCAGCCTACACAGACAGGCAAGAGACAGAGCTATATTAAACAGCTCTATTTGGTAAACTCAGATGCAAAAAAACTACTTCATTAGGATTCGATGAATTTTGCAAAATGAGACAGCAAAGATAGAGGGAATGACACCTGGGAGTTTTTTCACTTACCCATAACTTCGGTAGACTTTCACACTTAGTCATTTCTTACCAACCTATGTTCCTCTGAATCGACTAGAAAACAAGATGAGTCTCTCTTCCACTTGACATTGGCCTGCAGGCCATGGGTGTTGTTTGGAAGGTGCTCTGGGTGTCACTGTTGCTGAATCTGGCAACAAAGGAAGGCCTCATCCACCTTTCTTTATTACTACAACCCAAGGACATGTTCTCCCATGGTCTCCCTTCCTCTCAGCGGCTCTGCCCTTGCTTCTTCCCCTCACAATATGATACAAATCTCTGAGCTGTCTGGTCAAGGCCACCACACATGAACATTTACAAAAGGAGTGGGCACTGTATTCAGGCTAGAATATTATTCTGTCTCTGCTGAATGAAAGTCTTATTACCTCAAAGTGTCTGGGGAAATCTGGGCTTTCCGTCTACCTCACTTTTGCTTGTCTTAGTAATTTCGGTCTGTTTGAGCTGAGATGCTTCTAAATAGAAATAAACATGTTTTTAAGACCTCTAAGATGACTCCAGAGTTACAAAGCTTTGAGGGAATTTTGAAACTGTTTTTTCACTGAACATTGCATTCATTACCTCCATAGCAGCCCAGAAAGTTTGTCTCCAGGGTTTCACATTCTATGAAGGAATTTCTGGTATTCTGGGTGATTAGAGTTGAAGGTGATAACATCAGTTTTACCTTGGCTTATACTGATTACCAGTACTAGCCAGAAACTGACCCTAAGCCCAATCACAGGCTGATCTCTAGCCCCAACACCTACCATGATCACAACTGAGCTTTAATGGTCACTCAAGATTGAACTTTAAGCCAAGTGCTTAAGGAAGAGAGCGGGCACTCAAAGTATGATGGTAGTTATTTTACATATGCCTAGATAATCCTCCCTCATAGTTTCCTGTAATGCCTGTGAAAACATGGTGGTAACATCAGTGGGTGGTAGCACTGATAATATCACTCTATGGGGAAAAATTGCCCTAAACCACATGTTGACAGCAGGATTGAGAAAAATGAGCTATTAGCAAAATATCAAGAGCCATCAACATGACATGAAAGAGTCAGGGAATGACCCTCAGCCAACCTGCCCTATATCCCCATCAGAAGCTCAGGAGAGGCCACCAATCAGAAAACTTCCTTATCACTGGTTACCACTGTACAGAAGTAGCACTTTAGGGCATTCAGAGCTGTTTACTTCTTCCCATTCATGATCCTAGTCTCACCAACACATCTTATTATTCCTCAGAAATTTAATCCCGAGGAGAAAGGCATCTGGATGATATGCATCGCACTGTAAACATGTGAGGTTATGAATAGACAACAGTGGAGACATGGGCTGTGCATTACCCTTTACGAAGTGAGGTAATCGCTGCAGTGGCAATCTTGGAAGCACTCCACATATTAAGATGCAAAGTTAGTGTATTAATCTGTCATACAAAGATATCACAGACCGGGTGTCTCAAACAACAAACATTTATTATTTTTCACAGTTCTGGAGACTAGAAGTCCAAGATCAAGATGCTAGAAGGCTTGATTTCTGATGAGCTCTCTCTCCTCAGCTTTCAGATGGCACCTTCCCACTGTGTCCTCCCATGACTTTTTCTTTGTGCGTCCACACAGAGAGGGTGGAGAACTCTGGAATGTCTTCTTCTTCTTCTTCTTCTTCTTCTTCTTCTTCTCCTCCTCCTCCTCCTCCTCCTCCTCCTCCTCCTCCTCCTCTTCTTCTTCTTCTTCTTCTTCTTCTTCATCTTTTTCCAGCCATCTTGAACTTCCTCTTCCTTTTTGTATAAAAACACTGAATCTTTTGGATCAGATCCCCACCTTTATGACTTAATTTAATCTTAATTAAAGCCTTGGAGGTCCTATCTCCAAATACAGTTGCATTGGAGATTCAGGCTTCAATCTGTGAGTTTTGGGGAGGGGGGCACAAATCAGTTCATAACAGTTTTAAAAAGATGAAACGAGAGACAAGAGAAGGTATAAAAACTAGCTTTTCACATACTGCTTCTGGTAAAAGACTTGTTTCAAATTAGTTATATATATATGAATTTCCGTACAATAAAAGACGATGAGGCCAAGGGAGTAGATTATATTCCTGCCTCTGGCAAATGCCTTCCAGGCTCAGGAGCATGGGTAGAAATAGACATATTAACTGTTCCTAAAGTTTAGGATTAGCTACGGGGAGTTTAAAATTACTCAGGTGGTCAAAGAGAAAACATACTGCCATTTGGGTTCACTGAGCCTGAATACAGAGGCATTCTTGTTTGAAGATAGGAAAACAGAAAAAAAAAACTAACATAAGACCTGTGGAAAGGATTCTTCTATATGGAAGAATGCTCTAACAATATAGGGGGAAAGCAAAACCATGCGACGTGTTTAAAAATATCTTTTAGAAAGACTTTTGGTTTGTCAGTGAAATTCTAGAAAACATAAACTAGAATATGATAGTTAAGATCAGTAAGCAAGAGGTGGAAAGTCTAATTTTAAATGAGAGAATATCAACACTGAGAATCTAAAACTCCAAAGATAGAAAAATAGAAGGATAAGAGATTTTAAAATCTTCTCAAAATTATTTCCTTTAAATAAGGAAGAGGCAAACATTGTTGCGCTTGAAACTGAAATATATAGAAAAAAATCTAGACTTGAGAATGTTATGAAACATAGAGATAACCTCTAATTCAGTGTTTCCCAAAGTGTGTATCCCAGCTATCAGCATCAGCATCATTTGGGATCTAGTCAAAAATGCAAATTCTCAGATAAAGGCAGGGAACTTAGGTACCACTGAGAAAGGCATTATTGTCCAAAGTTGGTTTTAAGGGCTTTCTAGTATTGCTGTGTGATAGGGTGAGAGGCAGTTATGTCTAGAGAGCTGAGGCAGAGTAAGTACAACCAAAGAATCTGTTTCTTTCTCAACACTGGTATTACAGATGATGATTTAAGTGGTTCATGTAAAGTATTTTAAAATATGCATTCATGATCATAGGAATTATGATTAGCTTAGCAAACCTACAGTTTTAAGGATAATACCGTTAGAGACAAGGCTAGTTTGCTAAAAAGTTAATTTATATAAATTGTTAAGTGAATAATAGTACGTTCCCTATATTTTCTTGATTGCAAGAGATAATCAGATATGAAAGATGCATTTTTAAAAAACTGAAGTTTGAAATATATGATATTTAAGGCAATTGAAATAACCAGATTGCATAGAATTAATCTATTGTTCACCAAGCAGTTTTTTAAAGTCATAGAACAAAATTAGCCGTTAGAATCTCAGGAGTCAGCCAGGCTCGGTGGCTCAGCCTGTAATCCCGCGCCTTCGGGAGGCTGAGGTGAGTGGATTGCCTGAGCCTGCGGGTTTGAGACCTGCCTGGGCAGCGAGACCTCATCTCTACAATAAAATAAAATAAAAAATCAGCCGGGCATGGTAGCGCGCGCCTGTAATTCTGGCTACTTGGAAGGCTGAGGCGGAAGGATCGCCGGAGCCCAGCAGGTCGAGGCTGCGGTGGCCGGGAGCGGCCACTGCACTCCAGTCTGGGTGACAGAGCGAAACTCCGACTCAAAAAAAAAAAAAAAAGAAAAGAACAATATGTTGTGTTTTATGATCATTCGTCTAGTAACACAATGGTGAAGACAAGGTAGTCCTCAGGAGCCTGTTTTAAGCCATTCTAGCAACTCAAGTTTAATGCTGTTAAGCTATGGAGAGGAATTTCTAATATCTTTAATATCAGACACCGCCCCATCTTGTGAAAGATTTTCTTTTGCATACAACACAGAAGCTCTTCCCCTGCCTCCCTGGCCCATCTGCTCCACTACCATAAAACCCTCACATTGCATTTTTCATTAGCTTTTTAAAGGTTCCATAATAAGAGGATAAGGAAGACTTGGCCTCTCATCCATATTAACATGCTTCAAGCGTAACATCATTGAACTTAGGCAGTTGTTCTAAGGAAGAATCACATTCTCAATTCTGCCCACTCAGTTGTTCTCTGCCCCAAATTGCCAGTTGGAGACAAATTCACCAGTCACCATGAATATTAGCAACAGATAACACAAAACATATGGTGAAAAGCCAGAATATTTCATAAATATGAGCCAGGCGACTCCAGTGATTAGTGAAACATATTTCTGTCCTTGAGCTGAGCAGGAATAAGATGCTCAAGGAAAGAGCTAGAAAGCAGTTCCATATGTGCCAAGACAGCCTGTCAGGGCTGCTTGAGGGATAGAGCCTCTGTGCTTAGTACTGTCCAGAAGTAATTGATTCAGAGAGTGCCAGGCCTGGAAAGAACCTTAGAATCATCTTGAAAATGAGGGAACAGTGGTAAATGCCTTGTTAAGGCTAAAGACAAGCCTAGATCCCAGGATACTTCCTTTTCTGTCTTCTACTAAGGGCTGTTGGGGGAAAAGTATGGCATGAACACAAAATGCAACAAGCCTTGAGGCAGACAGATTGTTCCAGAGCCAAGGGTTTGGCTGAGTATATAGGTTGACAGAATTTTGAATGTTTAAATTGTGTGAACCCATAGTTAAAGGTAATAAGAGAAAATGTTATTTCAGAAGTCATGACAAATTCAATTCAATTGCGTTTTGTGTGATTACTAGAATTGTAAATCAGGGAACTATTTCGTCAATAGTCAGTCTGGGCTTCAGCTGTCTCTTAAGAGATTATTACAGAAAAAATAATAATAAAAGTAGAATAGGTGCAGGTGTAGTCAGCAGGAGTAATTCTTAGACAAGCAAAAACAGGCAAATAATATTGTTTAACAGACTGGGCTCGGTGGCTCAGCCTGTAATCCCAGCACTTTGGGAGGCCAAGGCGAGTGGATTGCCTGAGCCCGCAGGTTTGAGACCTGCCTGGGCAACCTGGGGAGACCTCGTCTCTACAATAAATCAAAATTTAACTGGGAGTGGTAGCATGCTCCTGTAGTTCTGGCTACTTGAAAGGCTGAGGTGAAAGGATCGCCGGAGTCCAGCAGGTCACCGCACCAGCATTCAGACCATAGCAGACACCTTACAAGGTAATTGTAAAGATAGGCCTTCTGTCTTATAGGTCAAGTTTTCCTACCTGAGAAATACTCTGCCACCCACCAAAAAGCTGCAGTGGAACCTACAGAAAATACCTGGGAATGGATCTTGAGGATGTTGGACTGGCAGTGGGAACGGAAAATATAGAGCTGAATTTAAAAGCATTTATTAATATGGGGCATGGCCCAATGACTCATGCTTCAATGTCTTGGAAAATTCCCTGGAGCTAATCCTAACGTGTATTTGAGGTTCTCCTTGGAGCTTGGAAGGAAAGAAGCCCTACAGTATGGGAAATGGAGATGCAAGAACTTTCTCTTTAGAATATATAGGATGGGGTCAAAAGGCTCATTGAGGTGAGTAAGATGGAATATATTTATTATCTAAGACCAGAGAACCAGCTGAGTGTGTTTCTCAGGAAGGCCTCAGGAGACTCGCTTCTCAAATCACTATGGAATTAATTAGTGCGGAGAGTGCCAACAGTCTCCAGAAGCCCAGTGGTGACTGGCCCCTGTATGCCTGGGTTGATTATAGGGAATTCTGCAAAGAACTGGTCTTCCTAGTGTCAACAAACATAATGAGATTCCAGATTGGTATGGTTCAAGTAGCAACACTTAATCAGCAGAGGCAGAAGGGACATAATGGCCCTAACAGACAACAAGATCAGAATGGCAGACAGGAATCTCTAATCCATAGGGATCTGTGGCAATGGCTAATAGGCCTTGGTGTTCCTAGCAATGAGACATACTGACAAAATTGGAGGGTGATGCAACCAGGAAGGACATAAAAGCTCTATACCCCTTCTTCTGTACCTCACCCTATGCCTCTCTTCATCTGTACTCTTTGTAATACTCTTTGTGATAAACTAATAAACATAAATTAATGTTTTCCTAAATTCTGTGAACCACTCGAGCAAATTAATTGAACTCAAGAGGAGGGTGTGGAAGCCCCAATTTATAGCCAGTCAGCCAGAAGCCCAAGTAAAACAACCTGAGGCTTGTGATGGGCATCAGAAGTTAAGGAAGCAGTGCAGTCTCCTGGGACTGAGGCTTCAATCTGTGGCCTCTGACACCATCTGCAGGTAGATAGTGTCAGAATTAAACTGATTTGGTAGGCGCTCAGCTGGTTTCTGCTGCATAACTGATTGTTTGCTTGGTGTGTGGGGGAAAAATACACTTGGTCACAAAAAGTTTTCTGTATTACTTGTTGTGGTGTGAGAGCAGAGAAAAAAAACAAACTGTTTTTTGTTTCCACACACTAAAAATTTCAAGACCCCAGTGGACCAACTGCTCAGATCAGTGATCCCCAACCATTTTTACATCAGGTACCAGTTTCGTGGAAGACAATTTTTCCATGGACTTGAGGGCGGGGGGCATGGTTTCAGGATGATTCAAGTGCATAATATTTATTGTACACTTTATTTCTATTATTATTACATTGTATTATATAAATAATGAGATAATTATACAACTCACCATTAAAAATAAGAGGCACAAACAGATGTGGTAAATAAAATAATGGGCAGGCCGTGTATAGACTAAAATAAGTGTTGGATTCCAACATAAAGTCTTCCACCAGCTGCAGCCGTACACCTGAAATACATCAACTCACTTGCCACTCACTGATGGGATTTTGTTGTTGTTGTTGTTGTTTTTGAGTTGGAGTCTCACTCTGTCGCCCAGACCGCTCCCAGCCACCGCAGCCTCGACCTGCCGGGCTCCGGCGATCCTTCCACCTCAGCCTTCCGAGTAGCCAGAATTACAGGCGTGCGCTACCATGCCCAGCTGATTTTTTGATTTATTGTAGAGATGAGGTCTTGCTGCCCAGGCGGGTCTCAAACCCGTGGGCTCAGGCAATCCACTCACCTCAGCCTCCCAAAGGCGCGGGATTACAGGCTGAGCCACTGAGCCCGGCTCTGATGGGGTTTTGATATGAGTCTGCAAGCAATTGATTTATTACAGTCTTGGTGTAGTCAAACCTCACTGTAATGTCAATCTGTACTGGTAGTGATCCACCACTAGCATCACTGCCTCAGTTCCACCTTAGATCATTGGGTATTAGATTTTTATAAGGAGCATGGAACCGAGATCCCTCCCATGCTCAGTTCATAATAGGGCTCTTGCTCCTATGAGAATCTAATGCTGCTGTTGATCTGACAGGAGGTAGAGCTCAGGTGATAGTGCGAGCAATTCAGAGCAGCTGTAAATACAGATGAAGCTTATTCACTCACCCACCACTCATCTCTCATGCAGCCCAGTTCCTAACAGGCCTCGGACCTTAGACCAGTTGTTTTTGTCAGGCACAAGGAATAGGGTTATCCATATCAGAAATGAGTGTTTGACACAACCAGGTAGTTTTGAACTTCAATGTGCTAGTTTCTCACTTTCTTTTGTGTAGTACGGGACCACTTCAAGCCACCTCAGAAAGATAACATCCCTACCATGGTTTCATCTAGGTGATGTGTTAGAAATGGATGTTGAACCTCTCAGGACAGAAAAAAAAAAAAAAAACAACACTTTTTTTTTTTTTGAGTTGGAGTCTCACTCTGTCACCCAGACTGGAGTGCAGCGACACGCTCCCGGCCACCGCAGCCTCGACCAGCTGGGCTCCAGCAATCCTTCCACCTCAGCCTTTCAAGTAGCTGTAACTACAGGCATGGGCTACCACACCCGGCTAATTTTGATTTATTGTAGAGATGAGGTCTCGACAACTTGCCCAGGCGGGTCTCGAACCCTCAGGCTCAGGCGATCCACTCATCTCAGTCTCCCAAAGTACTGGGATGACAGGCTGAGCCACTGAGCCCGGCAAGAAAACACTCTTGAGGTTCACTTAGCTCTTATATGTCATGAAAGGGATTCACAACTCCTTCCTTGATACTCCCCAGGGAAGACCAATTAAGAACTTAAGCACCTGAAAAATATGCAGTGATCCCACAGCAAAGGACATAAAAAATTGATAGCCTAAGCCAAGAGCTACAGGGAGACTATGTCTGAGAGATGATATGTGGTGCCAGGCAGAAATGGCACTGGAAGAAGCAAAGAAGGAGTGATGATCTTACCCAGGCTGAAGGAAACAACATCAATTTCACTTTACCTTCTACCCAAAGGATTTTTTTAAGGGTGGTTCTCAAACTACCTGCAGCAAGCTGTGTCACCTGGGATAACTGTTAAAATGCAAACCCTCCAAATCCTCTCCACACATGATAGATGCAGATATTCCAGAAGCATAGCCTTGTAATCTGTCCTCTTAGAAACAAGGTGCTCAGGTTATTTTTCAAACAATCATTAAAAGCCATTGCGGCTTATCTGGAAAACTTCTACCTTCTTTCTTTTCTTGGTTGACTACCACTTACTCCTCAGCTGAAAAAAGTTCTTCTACAGGAAGCCTTCCCTCAGTCTGGGTTAAATGCCCATCTTCTGGCCTCCTTTTGACACAGAGGGTATACCACATGACGACCACTCGTATCCTATACATTGTTACCAAGTGCCTGCTACTTGATCTAGGATATCACTTCCTAGAAGGCCAGGACGATGTTCACCTCATACTAATCTCCCCTGGATCTAACATAGTCACTAACTAGTGGGCCAACTGAAACTGGAGTGAAGTGCTGTTAGGGAGACAAAACACCCGACATAAACTTTTAGGGCCCTGGATTAGAATCCAGTAGAGGATGGCCACCAGGGGCAGAATCAATGTAAGGAAAGTCTGTCTTACTTGCTCTCCCCTCCCCACATATTGCCTGTGACTTTTCTCCACAGAGCATCTCTCCTTTCCTTCCTCTGTTCCCTCTTCCCATGGGGAGTCTCCACTCCACTTTGTCCCCGTGAGTCTCAGCCTAGGCAAGCTTGAAGATTCGTTTCGAATTTCACAGAAAACAACATTGAATTGATCACTTTAAGTGGGTGAATTTTTATGGGATGTCAACTATAGCTCAAGAAAACTGGGAAAAAAGTAAGATCAAGGAGAAGCTTAGGGTTTGGACAATGCCAAACGTTTATGAATCGTGCACTAGACTGTCTCTGAGTTTCTGAGACTGTGATGTGTCCCTTTTTGGGGTCCTTTTTCTGAGGCGCACTGTTAGTGAATGTCAGCCCTGACATTCTCACATCTGAAAGTCTCCAGTCCTGAGACCTCTTGCCCAGTTTCTAACTTTCCCCTGTCTTGCTAGTTCTTGGTCATTGGACTCACCTGCCCCTGGCCCACACACAAGCTTCTGACATGGACACCCACCTTGCTCTCACCTAGTAGTAGTTGCATAGTCCTGGGGCCTGTTCGCTCAGCCCCTACTTGCCCATGACCTCTTCCCTTCTGTGCAACTCTCACCTCTCAGGTGGTTGAGATTCGAAGAAGTGGCCCCAGATAATACTCAGGGTGAGCAAGATCTACAGCATCCCTCTCTGGGTAAAGGCACTTGAAGTCATAGCTTACTACTGTAGTTAAGTTCTAGTTTCTCTGTTAAGCAGAGGATTGGTCTGGGGAATATGAAGGAATAAAAGACATTTTGCTCCATCGAAAGTGTCTTCCATCTCACCTTTTTCTGTTTGCTTCCCAAGACTTCCATCTAGGGGCTCTTTCATTCCTAGCCACATCTTTCTCTGCAGAAGTCATCTGGGGGTCTTCAAAGAAATGGGAAAATAGAATAAGTGAAAGATGCCAGAGGACTGCATATTAAAAACCAAGAGGAAAGGAGAACAAAACAAGAGACTGTGTGGGCTGACTTTGGAGTCATGGCATGAGGTGGAAGTGAGACTTTGGGGAAGTTATGAGACACAAAAGTGAGAGGGATGAGAAAAAAGCCATCTTTAAATAATTTTTTGTGAATAATACATATATTCTCCCTTTTGACTATTCATGTAGTAAGTAATAGATTGCTTTTTACTAGCTATTGGACATTTCTTATCGCAATGTCATGATAATGGAGCCATGAGAAGAGACAGCCCTTATATAGGTTATGGGAGCATACCTAGATCCTGAAGTCACTCCCCAGGAGGTGACTTCTTCCTGCTATGAATATGTGCATCTCTGAATTCAGGCAAAATAGTTTATGTGACATAATAGATAAGGAAAAGAGAGAATTCCTGGAAAGACTGATAGCTGTTAACTGCTCATAGCACAGGGAGAAGAAACAGGGAAATCAAAGTGAGAGGAAATAACAATTTATTCCTTATGAAGTGGCTAATGTGATTAGCTTTTCAGTATGTGCGCACGGAGAGACAAGCAGCTGGAGACGACTTTTTGATCTCCGGCTGCCTGACTAGCAGATCACACCAGTGGGTGGAGACAGCTCTCAGATCTCTTGCCCTGGGCAGGGAGGCTGGCTCTTTGAAGTGTTCTCCTCTCCACCTTTCCTGCTAACAGACAGTGAGGAAGGAGGCCATGTTTCTAAGGTGAGTCAGGAGTCCTTGAAGTTCCCCCCACCCCATCTCAGGAAGTTAACGGAGATAACCACAGACAACGTTGCAAAGTAGTCCACTTCAACACCTCTCCATCACTCTGGCTCCTTCCCTATCCCACGTGAATGGCAGGTGTATTTTTTCTGCTTCTCCTGAGTACTGAAAATTCCTCCATGGAGCCCTGATCGGCCTACATCATATTCTATGTGATAGCCTTCCTCTTCTTCCGTCACAACTGTCCTCAACCTATTCCATGAAGGCCTGGGTAGAAACCAAATTAATACTGGGACCCAAGGATTTATAGTAATAATATTACCTAACACTACCAAGGGCAACTATGCATGAGGTCCTATTTTTAAAGCTGTGTCTCTATTATCTTCCCTAAGACTCACGATAGCTCTAGCTCTGTTACAAGGTTGGCCACATTATATGTTCAAATAAGTTGAGGGAGATAACAGACTATGGTGCTAAGAAAAGGATTGATTTGGTAGACAGGAGAAAAGTCTGCCCTAATAATTACCTGAAAACACAAGTATTTCTTTTCCCAAGATTTCGGTTTTCTTCCTGAAACTTTCTGATGACTTCCTGTTTATGTGCTCATAACAGGCACAAAAAGAGTAGAATAAAAAAAACTCTTTATATATACTTCCAATAAAAAACAAAAACAAAACACACAAAAAAGTAAATACTTCAAAATCATTTCTAAATAATACATAACATTATGTTCCCAGCTTAGGTTGTCCTCTTCCATTTAAATATTTTTCACAACAAGAGATATATTCTACCGGTCTTATTTATTGTTCATTGTGTCAGTCACAGCCTTGGCATACAATTAATGACCAAGGTAGATCTGTCCTTAAACTTAAGATTTAGATAAAAGATTCTGAGAGTACATGATACAGTGCTTTCCTATATTCATTGTATTTTTTCTTTTGTTTCCTTTTTTAATATATTAAACAATATATTACATTCATTTGTTTTCATCATTTTATTTTAATTCTAATGCCTTTTTAAATCATTAGATAATTGAATTCTGTTTTTGTTTTCACCTAATTTTTAATTGTAAAATTTAACCCATTTACATTTATTGAGATAACTGGAATGCCCTAGAAATAGGCTTCAGACATTCTCTTATTCTACTCTATTAACTAAGATATGCTTTGCTGCAAGGAGCAAGCAATTTAAAAAAAATAAGTGCAACCCCCTCAGGTCCCCTCCCACTGTAGGAACTTTTCTGTCTCTTAATAAATTATGCTTTCTAAAAAAAAATAAAAATAAATAAATAAATAAAACATTGGCTTGGATCATGATGGCAGCTATTATTAAGTTAACAAAAAGTATGACCTTAGGTGGCTCCAGAATTAGTTTACCTGTGTCATTATATCAAGGTACAAGTTTTTCTTCTATTCAGTTTACTTGTCCTTCTTATTAAGATTTTGTGTTGGGTGCTCACCACAAAGTATCATTTTGTCACATGACAACAATCAAAACCAGCTAGTGTCAACAGATAGTACTTACATAGCACTTATTTTTGTATCAAGACTGTCCTAGAAACTTTAGAGATATTGACTCATTTTATCTTTAGGATAACCTATCAGATAATATTATTATCATCTCTAGCTTACAAATGAAGATTGAAGCATACAGGGCAGTTAATTGATATATTATAATTAAGGGATAAAGAGCTGACAACTAAGATCTCAGAGAGCAGTTTCACAATGAATGCCTGTGACCTTCCATGGGTCCTGATTCTGCTCTTTTTGGTCTTAGAGCAGAACATCCCAGAAGCATTCTACTCAGTTTATTTCTCAGCATGTCGTGTTTCTAATGATCTGCATAAATATTTTCATCTTTTTTTCTGTGTTTCTGGAAGTTAATATTTCTGGATTGCTTATGATAAGCTAATTTTCAAATGCTGCAATGAAATTTTGTTATTTTAAGTCTGTTTATTTTCTGATAGTTCACACAATTTGGGGTGAATAAGAAGAGAAGTTTATGTGTTCAATAAGTTCTCTTGAAATAACTCAGGTTTACCATTTCTTTTCTTTTCTTTTTTAGCATTGGAGTCTCACTCCATCACCCAGGCTGGAGTGCAGTGACATGCTCACAGCCAACCACCAAGGGTCGACCTGCTGGGGTAAGGCGATCCTTCCTCCTCAGATTTCCAAGTAACTGGAACTACAAGCATCCTTCCTCCTCAGTTTTCCAAGTAACTGGAACTACAAGCTACCACTCCCAGCTAATTTTTTTATTAATTGTAGAGATGAGGTCTTGCCAAGTTGCCCAGGCTAAACTAGAACCTGTAGGCACAGGCAAACCTCTCACCTTGGCCTCCCAAAGTGCTGGGATTTCAGGCTTGAACCACAGCAACCGTCCTAGTCTTGCCATTTCAAAGATGAGGAAAACAGACCAAGAGGGACTTTTGAGTGGTTAGCTCAACTGATATTACAGTGAACTAGATCGAAGTTTCTATGATATTTCACTGAGTTAGATGTTAGTAAGGACTTCTAGTCTGGGTATTTACCCACTATATTATATTTTGTCTCTAAAAATTAAATTTTATGGGAGAGGAGGCAAGATGGTGATGGAAGAGGTTGGTCAGAGTGTGAGCATCTCTGCAAAAGTGAGTGTCCATAAAGACTCTCTGTGTGAGTGGGTGTGTGCCGGTGGGCAACTGAAAGACCTAGATTCATGCACCTGGAACTCACCTCCAGAGGTGACTGCAACCCACCACCACCCAGAGATTGGAGCCACCAGCATGCAGGATCATCTGCCATTCTCAGGGTTCTCTTGAAAGGAGACAGAAGAGAGCAGCTCCTCCTCACCACCTGGCACCCAACCCATGCCATCACCTAAGGCAACAAACTAAACATGAGCTCCAGGAACCGTGGAGAAGGCAAGGAAATATGGAAGGGAGCCTCACCATGATGAGGAGACACCAACCGGTGCCATCTTCTCTGTTCTGGGACCAGGCAGAGACCCATATCCCACACAGTTCTATCTAGCCTCCAACCTAGAACTCAGAGGCTATCTTTTCATTGGACTTGGAGAAATAGATGTCCCTCTCCCATGCTGAAAAAGGCACAGACATGTCAGATCTGAGTGAGAGCCTTGACAGCAGCAGCAACAGATAAGCTGAATGAGTCCAGATCTGATCCATCTTCCTCCCACAGTAGTCCATGGGACATCTGACCCACACTGAGAGCAATCTTGTCAGCCTAAGCTGAGAATGGAGGGAACAGGCTGGAGACCAGGGTTACTCCTTAATGCAGAAGTGGCAGCCAAAAGGGACCTGCAATTACAGAAACAGCAGCAGAGCAAGATTTTGTTTGTCAGTTTATTTGTTTTTTGTCTATTTAGTTTTTGAGTTTTTTCCTTCTCTCTGTTTTTGTTTACGTTTTCCTACTTGCTTTGTTTCTGTTCTATTAATTTTTTTTTAGATATTCTGTTTGGGTATGGGTATTTTTGAGGGCAAGCACATCAACAGGGTTTTGTTTGTTTGTTTGTATTACTGTCTATATGTTTTTGTTTTTGCTTTTCTGTCTTTGTTTATTTCTCTGTTTATTCATTAGCTGGCATTCCTCTTTGTTTTCTCTCTTCTCCTTCTTGCTCTACCTTCTTTCCTCCCCTTCTTTTCGTTTTCCATTCTTTTCTTTTTTCTTAACTCATTTTGTTTTCAGGGGGCAAACTATACACCCTCACTGTGTAGACAGATTGTAAGGTGGTGAGAAGTGGGTTCCAGGGAGCTCACATCCCTGTCAGCAGATACTGGGATCTGCAGATAAGCTTCTGAATCACGGCTCCCCCCTTAATTAAATTGCAAAAAGCACAGTCCCCCACCCCCAGTCCAACTTCAAAATTGAACAAATTCAGAGGATCTACATAAGGAAGAATAGGAGACTGAGCAAACAGAAAAGTTATCTCCCCATCAGTGAACAACAGAATTAAATGAGAGTTAAAAATGAGGGAAGAAAACCTACACAAATGAAGAAAAAACAGTGGAAGACTATGGGTCCCATACAGACTCTTGGGAGGACAACTGAGATTATAGACTTTGGAACTCAAAAAATGAAGAGCCTCCAGAATGACTGGTCTCAAAACACAAACTCAGATATCAAGATATATATATATATTTGAGTTGGAGTCTCACTCTGTCACCCAGACTGGAGGGCAGTGCCACACTCCTGACCACCACAGCCTCGACCTGCTGGGCTCCGGTGATCCTTCCCCTCAGCCTTCCAAGTAGCTGGAATTATAGGTGTGCAATACCACGCCTGGCTAATTTTTTTTAATTTGTTGTAGAGACAAGGTCTTTTCAAGTCACCCAGATGGGTCTCAAACCTGTGGGCTGAGGCAATCCACTCACCTGGGCCTCCCAAAGTGCTGGGATTACAGGCTGAGGCACCAAGCCTGGCCATATTAAGATATTAATAGAGAGAATAAATAGAAATGAGGAGAGACAAGAGGAAAGAATGAAGGAGTTGATCAATAAAAAATACAGTGAATGAAATAAATAACAAATGATAAGCCTGGAAAGCAGAATTAACCAAGCAGAAGAAAGAATCTCAGAGCTTAGGAACCACAATGTGGAACTAACCTAAACTGTTAAAAACATGGAAAAAAGTCTTAAAAGACAGAACAAAGACTTCAACATATGAGCAATTATATCTAGAGGTTGAACCTAAGATTAATTGGAATCTCTGAGGCAGACAGAGAGACAGAGTCCACCCTGGAACAAACATTCCATGAAATTATTCAAGAAAATTTCCCTCATCTCAGTGGAGATGTGAACATTCAAACAAAAGAGATTCAGAGAACCCCTGCAAGACAGCAAATGAAAAGACCAACTCCTAGACACATAGTAATTTGCTTACACAAAGTAGGTATAAAAGAAAAAATCCTAAAGGCAGCAAAGAAAAAAGTCAGACTACTTATTGGGGAAGGCCAATTAGAATAGCAGTAGAGTTACATACAGAAACACTTCAGGCTAGGAGAGATTGGAGTCCAATGCTCAAAGTTCTCAAAGATAAACAATTTCAACCAAGAATTGCCTAACCAGCTAAGCTAAGTTTCACCAGCGATGGATAATTAAAATCATTCCCAGACATTCAATCCCTAAAAGTTTATGCCATCTCCAGACAATAAACACTTAAGAAAGTATTAAACACAGAAGAAAGAAAAGATGAATGACAACACCGTTTACAAGGATGCAGGAAAAATATTGAAAATGCACATAAGACAACTCAAAAATCAAAAGGAAAACAACAAACAAATAAGCAAACAAACAGCAGCAGCAACAATAAACTCTATAACAGCCTCATGACAGTGACAAACTTTCACATCTCAATAATTGACCCAATTGTGAATGGACTAAATGCACCACTAAAAACACACAGAATGGCAAATTGGATAAAATATCATGAAACAGCAATATGTTGTCTCCAAGAGACTCATCACACCAGAAAGAACACTCACAGATTCAAAGTAAGAGAATGGAAAAAAAATTTCAGGTGAATGGAACACAAAAGAAAGCAGGAGTTGCAATCTTAATATCAGACAAAATACTCTTTAAGCTATCAAAATTATAAAAGATACAGATGGTCACTGAATAATGATAAAAGGTTCAACCCATCAACAAGAAATATTCATCCTAAACATATATTCATCTAAAATATTCAAAAAGAAGCTTCTAGGTAAAAAGATATTTACTCTAACACATAACTGGGTATATAAATACTCCACTAACAATAGACAGATCATCAAGTAAAAAATCAACAGGGAGATCTGGAACCTCAACATGATTCTTGACCAAATGAACTTAATTGTTACCTACAGAGGACTCCACTCAACAACCACGGAATATACATTCTGCTTATCACCACATGGAGTATACTCTTAAGATCAACCATATCCTCTGCTATAAATTAAGCATAAACAAATTTCATAAGATTGAAATACTGCCATGTACCTTCTCAGACCACAGTGGAATAAATACAAAAATCAACATCAACAAAACCCCCACCCACAACACATGGACACTAAACAGTATGAAGCTGCACAACTCCTGGGTCAACACAGAAATCAAAACAGAAATTAAAAGATTCCTGAAAACAAATGAAAATGAAGACACACCTTACCAAAATCTCTGGGATGCCATGAAATCAGTACTAAGAGGGGAATTTATATCTCAATGGAAAGATCACAAGTTAACACCCTATCAAATCACCTAAGGAAGCTGGAAAAAGAAGGCCACCAAAACCCTAACTTGAGCAGAAGAATTCAGATCACCAAAATAAATGCCCAAATTTGGGACACAGAAGACAAAAATACAATACATAAAATAAAGGAAACAAAAAGCAAGTTCTTT
The DNA here is from genome assembly GCF_000164805.1 of Carlito syrichta. Lineage (NCBI taxonomy): Eukaryota > Metazoa > Chordata > Mammalia > Primates > Tarsiidae > Carlito > Carlito syrichta. The sequence goes on from NW_007073233.1 coordinate 104,141, forward strand.
GAAAGGATAAACAAGATTGATGGACCACTAGCTAGACTGACCAAAAAAAAAAAAAGGAGAGAGAGGGTAAGCCCAAATAAACACAATCAGAAATGCAAAAGCCAAGTCAACTGATCCTGAAAAGATACAAAAGGTTATGAGAGATTACTATGTACACTTGTATGGAAACAAACTTGAAAACCTAAAGGAAATGGAGGACTTTCTGACACCACACAACCTCTCCAGGTTGAAACAACAAGAAATCGATACCCTAAATAGACCAACAACAAACCAAGAAATCAACTATGTCATAAGAAAACAAATAAAGGCCCAGGACCAGTTGACTTTCCAGCAGAATTCTACAAAACATACAAGGAGTTGCTGTTACCAATCCTATTGAAAGTATTGCAGGCAACCAAGAAAGATGGATCTCTCTCCAAATCATTTTATGAAGTTAGCATCACATTGATACCCAAATCAGGAAAAGAATCCAACACAGAAAGAGGACTACAGACCAATATCCTTGATGAACATAGATGCCAAAATTCTCAACAAGATTCTAGCAAACCAGATCCAACAACACATATCAAAAAACACCCACCATGATCAGGCTGGCCAGGTAGGGTTCATCCCTGGGATATAGGGCTGATTTAACATCTGAAAGACCATAAATGTAATTAAATACATCAACAGATGTAAAAACAAAAACCACATGATCATATCATTAGATGTGAAAAAAGCTTTCAATAAATGAAGCACCCCTTCTTGATAAAAACCCCGAACTTATAGGCATAGATGAAACATACCTCAAAAGAGTAAGAGCCATCTACAAGAAACCCACAGTCAACATACTGCTAAGCAGACAGAAATTGGAACCACTTTCCCTGAAAACCAGAGCAAGACAACAATGTTCACACTCACCTCTCCTATTCAACATAGTATTGGAAGTCCTAGTTAAAGCAATCAGACAAGAGAAGGAAATCAGAGGTATCCAAATAGGAAAAGAGGAAGCTAAGCTATCCCTCCAGCAGACAGATACGACTTTATACCTCAAAAACCCAAGAGAATCTGTGAAAAACTTCCTTGCACTAATAAAGGACTTTGGCAATATTTCAGGTAAAAAATAAGTGTGCAAAAGACAATTGCATTCCTATATACCAACAATAAACAAACAGAAACCCAAATAAAAAACACAATCTCATTCATAATAGCAGCAGCAAAAAAATTGAAACACCTTGGCTTCTTCCTAACAAGAGAAGTGAAAGACCTTTACAACAAAAACTACAAAACACTGCTCAAAGAAATCAAGGATGACACAAACGAATGGAAAAATATTTCATGCTCATGGATTGGAAGAATCAACGTTGTTAAGATGTCCATCCTACCCAAGGCAATCTGTTGATTTAATGCAACACCCATTAAATTACCAGTAGCATTCTTCTCAGGCCTGGAAATGACAATACAGAAGTTCACATGGAAGCATAAATGATCACGAATAACCAAACACCTCACCAACAAGGGTCCCTGCATAATTAAAACTGTACTCCACATCTAACCCTGAATTGGACCCCACATCTTTAAAATTAAAAATTAAAAAAATTAAATTTTAACACAAAATGGAACTTCTTTTTTGCTTAGATAAAACACCTTTAGCTTATTTATTCCACAGGAATTATTCGACTATAAAGATTGTATAAATTATAGATAAGCTACATCATCTGTTATTTGAACACAAATACCTTCTTTAACATTTTCATATATATCATTCAACTGCTTTTATGCATTGATATGCATAATTATTTTAGATAAAATTTAAATTTATATATATATAACATTTTAGCTTGACTTTAAAAGAATTCAACCACAGATTATGAGATTTCTCCATACATTACACAGGTCTTTTAAAAAAATACTTTTAATGACTCCATCATTTTTATTATGTAAATTTAATTAAAATTTAATGAATGCATTTTTGTTTCTAGTGTATAAAAGTTTTTAAATGGCAGTTTTGACTGAGCCAACATGAATGATATCAAGCATTAAAGTGGTTTGTGAAACAGATCATCCGTTAAGATTGCAAAGCAGAGTCAAAAAGCAGTTAAATGCTCTGAACCCCTCACCCACATCAAGGATAAATACAGCTGAGAAACAACTCATAAGATGGCTTCTTTGGACATAGATGTGCTCTAGGAACCCACCCCAAAGAGGAGAGCTGGAAGTGTTTCTTCTTTTACCTCAAGTAAAGATAGAGGGGTCCAGTGAGGTCACCTGGAAGGTTTCAGATACCCTGAAGCAAGAACAAAATAAGTAGGGCTGACATTCACCTACAAACTCTTAGATTTAGAGATGAGTTGACTAAAGGTATGAATGCACAAGAGATAGCTATGTTATAAAGTTAGTATTTCAAGCTGGGTCAGGACAAAGAATGCAGAGTATATAAGCTGTTCCCTAAAGAATTGGCTGTAGTTCATATCCTGTTCAAGAGGATCAAATGGAGGGACACTACGAACCCAGAAAAGAGAGTCTAGCTGGAGGGGGCAGACATGGGGACTGTTAAACAGACAAAAATGCAGCAATGCATCATAAAAAGTACAGGTGAGCTTTGTCACTGGGGCCCCCTAGGAACAGTAAAGTTACTGAAGAGAAAATGTAAACTTAAACATCTGCAAGGCTCAAAAGGTGTCAAGCAAACTTGGCAGTAGGACCAGTCAATTTAAAATTTTCTTGCCCCATTTACTTTTTTCTTCATGCCCACTTTATCTCTGATAAGGTCAGAAATCATAGTAACCAGAAGAAAGAAGAGAGAATGCCATCCTTTTTTCAATTCCCCACCTTCGTGAAGTTTGAATTACAGCAGGACCTAATATTCTTATTGCTGTGCTGAAATTATCTTGTGACTCAAAGTGAATACAGAACCATTGTGATGAAATTATCTTGTAACTTAAAGTGAACACAGAACTTTTTATTACCAGCATGAGACAAAATCTAAAAGAAATTTTCAATATTTTATGGAAAGCTAGGAGTGAAGCAGGCACATTTTTAAAAAATAGAGACAGAAATTAAGATACTTTTACAATTTAATAAATCACAACTTGTGTATTAGCTACATGATGTTTTACCTATTAAAATTTTTGTAGAATTATTTGTGTGTATCCAGAACACAATTATTTGAAATATATTCAGCCCTCCATATCCATGGATTCCACAACCATGGATTCAACCAAACAAAGATCAAAAGTAGTCAGAAAAAAAGATGACTGCATAAGTACTGAACACATACAGATTTGTCTTCTTGTTATTCCTTAAAGAATACAGTATGACGACTATTTGCCTAGCATTTACATTGCATTAAGGTAATAATAGAAACTTAAAGAGGTTTCAAAATATACAGGAGGAAGTGCATAAGTTAAATGAAAATATTATACCATTTTATATAAAGGAATTGCACATCTGCAAATTTTGGTATCCTTGGGAAGTCCTGGAATCAATCACATGGATATGGAGGTTTAACTGTATATTTTCTGGGTCAAAGAGTAAATATGGGCTGGGCACAAAATCTCATGCCTGCAATGTCAGCAATTTGGGAGACTGAAGCAGGAGGATTACCTAAGCCCAGGAGTTCGAGATCAGCCTGGGCAACATAGTAAGACTTCATCTCTACACAAAAGTCAAAAAAAATTAGTCAAGCATCATGAAGCATGCCTGTAGTCCCAGCTATTTGGAAGGCTGAGCCACTGTTGTGACAACAGTGGCAACAGTGAGAACTTGACTCAGGGAAAAAGAGTATATTGAAAATGAAAGTTTTTAATAAGTATTGCCAAAAGATCTTTATCCAATGCCAATTTATATTTCTATGAGAAGTGTATGGTAATGCACCTTTTAATCAGCACATTCACCAACATGGTATTTTTTTTAATGACTATTTTTATACCTTAAAATAATCCTTATTTTGGTGCCAATTTGCTTAGTTTCTATTAAGAATTTGTGGGGGACAAAATGGTGACAGAACCAATCAGAATGTGTGAGTCTCTGCATGGGTAAGTGTACATAAGGATGAATCTGCGTGTGTGTGTGTGTATACAAGTGGATGTGAGAGTACTCAACTGTGTGGGGACTTGGGAACAGGAACCTGAGACTCCTCTGCTGAAGCAGCTGCCAACTGTCACTGCTCTGAATTTGGCAAGAGCAAGTGCCACTCTCAGAGCATTTCTTGGAAAGAGACCGCAGAGATCAGCTGCCACTTGGCACCTGGCACTCAAGCTGCCACAACCACCTGCAGTGACAGGTAAGTCACTGGCTGTGGAAACTGTGGAGAAAGTGCAGTGAAGGAACCAGGAGCTGAATCCTGCTGGAGGAGAAGATGTGGATTGCCACCATTGCCTCTGTCTGGAAACCCAGGCAGAGACATGCTCCTGACTTCCCATTACTGAGTAACCTGCACCCTGAGACCAAGAAGAACTCCACACCCTTCTGAGATTGATCACTGTTGGCCTAGAGAGGACACCCAGGTATATGATACCCAGAGAGACAGGATCAGCACAGAGTCCCAGTATTCCTAACCCCCACACTGGACCATTCATAGGATGATGGGAGCAATCATTACACCATATTCAAATCTCACCCCATTATACCTTATTCAAATCTCAAAACTGAAAAAAGAGAGCCCAACTCCCCACCCCAAGCCCAGATTCAAAATTGAACAACTCCATATGCTCTTCCTAGGGAAGAATAGGAATTGAACAAACAGACATGAAAGCTATTCCCTCTCTCACTGAGCAATGGAATTAAAGAGAAAAAAACCAAGCAAAAATGAAGAAGAATCAACAGAAGACCACAGGTAACCCTCAGAGTCTGAAAAAGATAGCCCCCAAGAGTACAAACTTCAGAACTCCAATAATAAAGAATGCCCAGAATGAAGGGTCTCAGACCACAAATGCAGAGATCAAGGAATAGTTGGAGAGGATGAAGGAGAATCAAGAGAGGTAAGAAGAATAAATGAACAAAATGATAACACAGAGGTTTGTCAGGAAAAAAAACATTATCCACAAAATAAATAATGAACTGACAAACATGGAAAGCAGAATTAACCAGGCAAAAGAAAGACTCCCAGAGCATGAAGCCCCGAATATGGAACTAACCCAATCTGTTAAAAATAAATATCATCACTAAAAAGATCCCTCCAAACACACAAAGACGTGAACTTTAAACAGCATAATGCTGAACAACTACTGGGTCAACACAGAAATCATAACAGAAAGTAAAAGATTCTTAGAAACAAATGAAAACAAAGACACATCTTACCAAAACCTCTGGGATGCCATAAAAGCAATACTAAGAGGTAAATGTATAACTCTATGCACACATATCAAGAATATAGAAAGATGACAAATCAACAGCCTAACAGATCACCTGAGGGAGCTAGAAAGGAAAGACCACCAAAATCCTAACTTCAGCAGATGAATCCAAATCATGAAAGTAAAAGGCCAACTATGGGCAATAGGGAAAATATCATATGAAAAAACAAATCATTGAAATAAAAAGCTAGTTTTTGGAAAGGATAAACAAAATTGAAAGACCCATAGTCAGAGTGGCCAAAAAAAAAAAAAAAAGAAAAAAAAGAAAAGAAAAGAAAAAGAGAGAGATAGAGAGAAAGTCCAAAAAATCACAACTGCAAATGCAAAGGATCAAGTCACAACTGACCCTGAAAAAATACAAAAGGCTATCAGAGATTACTGTGCAGACCTGTATGAAAGCAAACTCAAAAATCCAAATGAAATGGAATACTTTCTGACATCACACAAACCCCAAAGTTGAAACAAGGGGTAATTGATACCCTAAATAGACAAAACAATCTGAGAAATTGACTCTATCATAAGAAAATTATCTACAAAAAAAAAAACCAAAAAGCCCTAGACCAGATGGCTTTCCAGAGGAATTCTACAAACCATGCAAGGAGGAGCTGATACCAATGCTATTGAAAGTATTCCAGCCAATGGAGAAAGATGGAACTCTCCCCAAATCTTTCTATAAAGTTAATACCACACTGATATGCAAACTGGGCAAAGACACAACAAAGGAAGAGAACTAGAGGCCAATATCCCTGATGAACATAAATGCAAAAATTCGCAGCAAGATTCTGGCAAACTGGATCCAACAACATATCTCAAGCATTATCCACCATGACCAAGTAGGTTTCATCCCCTTGAATGCCTATGCACAGAGGGAACATACCTCAAAATAGTAAGAGTCATCTAAGATAAGCCCACAGCTAACATAGTGCTAGACAGACAAAAATTGAAAGCGTTTCCCCTGAAAACTAGAAGAAGACAAGGCTGTCTACTCTCATCCCTCCTGTTCAACATAGTATTGGAAGTCCTAACTATAGCAATTAGACAAGAGAAAGAAATCAGGGGTATCCAAATAGGAAAAGAGGAAGTTCAACTATCTCTCTTTGCTGACAATATGATCCTATACCTTGAAAACCCAGGGGAATCTGTCAAAAACCTCCTTACACCCCTAGGGGAGGTAGGGGGCACATGACACCACCAAGGGTACCTTGACCCTAAACCAGGTGATGTGAAGACCAATGCGAGGCCCAAATTTCACCTGTACATAGACCACTTATGTACCTAATTCTGACTTGCACCCCACATCTTTAAATTAAATGTTTTTTTAAAAGACTTTTTTTGAATTTACTCAAATGTATCAATTCTCTTTGAATGCATTGTAATAGAAAGGCTTCTCATTCATATTTAAAGATAATACACTTATTTGTTTACATTAATTTCTCATACTTGAATATTTTTTGTGTATTTAATTCATCTTAGTTAATTACAGTATAATTTAGAATTGTTTTCTGTTTTTGTTTTTTCAATAAAATAAGGCTATCATTCCAAAACAATTTTTTAAGCAACTCTTTAGGCATTGATTAGAAATATCACAAAAGTCTCATGTAGACTTGGCTCTATGTCTGTTTCATTGAACCATTTGTCTATTTCTAGACAGGCAATGGAGTTATATTTCTTTACTCGGTTTTCTTTTTACACCACTTGGCAATATCTCCTGACTTAACAACTGCTTTATAATAACTGATTCTCAGCAATCCCCTCCAATTTCTTCCAGCACATCCAGAAGTCCTAAGTAGATGTCACACATGGGATCCAATCACATATACATCGTGTTGCCCTATTTTCCCTAATTTTTTTTTTATCTCTCACTCACCAAAACCACTTGGAGAAGCCTCAAGACTACTGCTGCTTATCATGAATCATTGAAAATGGAGTTTCTGAATGTTCACAAGGCTCCCATCTCTGCAATGCCAGGACGGAACTGAGTTCGTTAGCATCATTTGACAGGGCTCTCCCATTATCCCTTAAGCGCTATCATTTTGGTACACTTTTAACTGCCAGTATCTGCCTCTATGGACCCATTTGCAATAGGCCAGAAGTGTTGAACAAATTCACATCCTTGGGAGCAGCCCTCCACCAGTGACTGATGAGAGCTGGTGTATAAATATCCCATCATCCTTGCTCCCTGGGTCGGATAAGGGTTTCCAAGTTTTACCTTGCGGGATTCAGCTCCCATGACTGAGTCTCATAGCCAGGGTAACAATTCACCTTTTATTGGCTGCTTCCCCTTTCCTGTATCATTTCTCATGCCACTGCCTGCACTTTCTAAACCTCCCCCCAAATCTCCCTGTTTCAGATCTGTTTCTGGAGGATTCTGCACTTCCATAAATCACAGGAGACATCTACTTGAAACTTTTGGAAATACCGGAAGAAATTGGAGAAGGTTGCCGAGGACCACTTATTATAAGGTGGTTGTTAAGTCAGGAGATATTATGATGTGATGCAAAAAGAGAATCAAATAAATAAATACACTTCCAAACGATTGTCCCAAAAGAGATAGACAATTCGATAAAATTGAATAGAGTTCAGAAACTGAGTCAAGTTTACAAATGGACTTAGTGATATTTCTGATTGGTGCCCAAAAAGCTGCTCCACAAATTGTATTTGGATGACGGTACAACAATTCATTGTATTAGGGAAAAAAAAGGAAAGCAACCTAAATTATACTATAATCAACTGATGGTAAATGAAATACATGTAAAAACATTAAAATATGAGAATAAACCTTAGATATGTGAGAAAAGACTTTCTATTTACAACACATTCAAAGAGAATTGATAATTTGACTATTTTTTTAAAAGTCTGAATAGTAACTAAACAAATTAAAATCAAAGCAAGTGGTATAATTTTAAGGCACAAAAATGGCCACTTAAAAAATCAAAGAAAGATGTGTCTCTTTTGGGGAAAAAATGATATTTATAAAATTATTTTATTTTAGATTATTATCATTCTAATGTTATTATGTCATTATTTTAAATGCAGTTATATAGCAGAATATTTGGACAATATCAAGGTGCTATTTGTTGTCTAGCATATATGCTGAAGGAATATAAAATCAAAATGTATATACTCAGCAATAATTTTTTGAGCTCCCATGTCAGGTATTGTTGGTCCAGCAGTAAGCAGATTAGATACAAATCTCTGCCCTCAGATAATTTATATTTGGAGATTTTTAAAAATACATAGATGGGTACAATGCTAAGGAAGAAAGAGGCATAGTCTTGGACTGGGAAGCATCATAGTTGATCGCAGATTTCACTTCAGACAGGGTGGAGAAGAAGGTCAGGCAGAATAAAGATCTGAAGGAGGTGAGTGAATGAGGCATGCAGACATCTGGAAAGGAAAGAGTGTTCGAGAAAGGGGGAACTGAATGTGTAAATATGCTAATGTGCAAGGATGCAGATACAAAGAGATAAGTTCAGAAAAGTGAGGAGTAGATCAAGGAGAACATTCTAGGCCATTGGAAGAACTTTGGTTCAAATAGTTTATTTTGGTATTTAGCATATTCAAGTCTTCAGCACTCTCGTTTATGTAATTATTTGCTTGCATGTTTATTTCATCCCTTCAGCCTGTTTCAGTAGCCTAAAGTTGACAGAAATGTGCCAAAATATTCTTTTAATATTATGGTTTTGTTATCATTTTCTTATTTATCTGATAGGATTTGCTTTATATATTTCAATGCAATTTCATTGGGCACATAAAAATAAGTGAATATTATACCCTCATTGCAGATTATATCCTTTAATAAGAAAAATATTTCTTTTTTGGCCAATATAATGCTTTTTTTTAACCTAAATTCTATTTTGTCTGATAATGATATTTCCAACTTTGGTTCATTTTTGTTTGCGTCTTATCTACCTGAATATCTATTTATTCTTAATCTTTTGTGTATTTTTGCTGTTTACTGTATTATTATGTATTTATAGCTTTTGTGATTTTTTTTTCTCTTCTCACCTTTTGATGGCTTTCTAGAATTTTCTTTGTCCTGTTTCTTTCTTAATTTTGGTATCTGTGCGACTTCTTCTCCTGCCTTAACGATTAGCCTGATTAAAAAATAAATATGTTCTCTCTTATGACCTGTGGGTTTTGGGTTTTGTTCAGGAATTGGATGCCAGTTCTGATTTCCATGAGGGTATTTCCTTCCTTTTCTAAGGTTCTTATGGTTTGAGGTTTTACATTTAGGTCTCTGATCCATTTGGAGTTAACCTTTGTGCATGGGGATAAATAGGGGTCCTGTTTCAATCTTCTGCATGTGGTCAGCCAGTTTTCCCAGCACCATTTACTGAATAGGTTCTCCTCTCCCCAGTGGTAGGTGGTGGGAGCTTTGTCGAAGATGAGTTGGTTGAGAAATTGAGGTTTTGCTTCTGGAATCTCAATTGTATTCCATTGATCTATATGCCTGTTCCTGTACCAATACCAAGCTGTTTTGATGATTGTAGCTTTATAGTAAAGTTTGAATTCTGGTAATGTGATACCACCTGCTTTGTTTTTTTCTTTTTTTTGCTGAGGATTGTTCTAGCTATTCTTGGACGTTTGTGTTTCCATATGAATTCCTGTGTTGTTTTTTCCAGGTCTGAGAAGAATGTTGCTGGTAATTTGATGGGTATTGCATTGAATTTGTAGATTGCCTTAGGTAAGATGGACATCTTCACAATGTTGATTCTTCCAATCCATGAGCATGGGATATTTTTCCACTTGTTTGTGTCATCTTTGATTTCTTTGAGCAGTGTTTTGTAGTTTTTATAGACAAGTGGGACCTTATTAAACTGACAAGCTTCTGCAAAGCCAAAGAAACCATCAAGAGAGCAGGGAGACAGCCTACAGACTGGGAAAAAGTATTTGCCAACTCCAGGTCTGACAAAGGCTTAACATCCTGGATCTACAAGGAACTCAAACGTGCTGAAAAGAAAAAACCAAACAACCCCATCATAAAATGGGCAAAAGATATGAACAGACACTTCACAAAAGAAGACATTCGAGCAGCCAATAAACACATGAAGAAATACTCAACCTCACTAATCATCAGGGAGATGAAAATCAAAACCACACTGAGATACCACCTAACTCCAGTCAGAATGGCAATTATCAATAAGTCAAAAAATAACAGCTGCTGGAGAGGGTGTGATGAAAAGGGAACACTTCTACACTACTGGTGAGAGTGTAAACTAGTGCAACCTCTGTGGAAAGCAGTGTGGCGATTCCTAAAAGCTCTAAAAATTGACCTTCCATATGACCCTGCAGTCCCCCTACTGGGAATATACCCTGAAGACCTCAAATCACTCTATAAAAAACATGCCTGCAAACGTATGTTTATCACAGCGTTGTTCACAATAGCAAGAACCTAGAATCAACCATGCTGTCCATCAAAAGAGAACTGGATTTTAAAAATGTGGTACATATACACGATGGAATACTACACAGCCATAAAAAAGAACAAAATCATGAATTTCGCAGCAACCTGGATGGAACTAGAGTCTATAATACTGAGTGACCTCTCACAGAAACAAAGATCCGAGTATCAAATGTTCTCAGTCATGTAATGGACCTAGAACATCTAATGTAATACTATAAGAAAATGACTCACGGTACTGGGAAACTATGGGGGGGTAGGGAGATGGGATTAACAGTCGCAAATGTCTGACTGGGGATGGAGAAACACCTCTTATCAACAGGGTGCCTGAATGAAACGTAATTGTACACCTAACCCTTAACTGTACCCCACAAAATCATAATAAAAAAAAAGAATAAATAAATAAATAAATAAATATGATTTCCTATATTTATGGTCCATCTGTATTTCTCTGTCAAGAGCACTGAATGTTGTCTATGTAGGATGAGAAATTTTGCCTATTTTCACTTTTTCACTGAGGTCACAAGCCAGGTTTATAATACAACCTGAGCCTGCATATTTGTCTTCACCACTCGTACACACACACACACACACACACACACACACACACACACACACAGACACACACACACAGTGTGTCTGCTATTTTACATGTCTAAAGTTAGACCCATCCACCAAGTTCTTTGCTTTAGTGAAAGTGGATCTTTGAATCTCAGACCAGAGAGTTATGGGGGCACTGTCTCAGCAAAAGATAAAGAGCAGGGGCTTTTACTCTCCTAAATTTTCAGTTCTTTGGATGATACTTTAAATTAAACTAACTCTCCATCTCTGCTTGTGAGGATGTTGCAATGGCAGCAGCCCAGAGAGATGTCAAGCAGCTTAAAAGAAATTGTATGTAGTGGAAGATTCCTTTTTTTATTAAAAGCTATTTATCTTTCTTATCTTTTTGAGTATATGGCTACTTCTGGCTTGCCTCTGTGAATTCACACAGTTGATTGAATCTCTGCCTCATTGTACTTATTTATTAAAAGACCCCCTCCTATAACAGCCATAGGTGACCCCTATATTAGGACACAGAGCCCTACGTGGAAATTATGTCAAAAGGTCAGAACATGGCCTGACGGCAAAAAAGCAGTATAGCCTGGGGCATCTTGGTGCCTGAGGATTCCTCACTAGTGGCTTTCTCTGGGAGACAGGAGGTTTCTGCCTTTCTCTGGACCCATTCCTGTGCCTGTTATGCTATTTAATTTTTACTAAAGTCTCATGACATAGGTGTTAGCATTCTCATTTTACACATTGAAAAACTGCATTTCAAAGATGCCCAATTCATCTCAGCTACAAATAGACGCAGAATTCAAACCTATGTGTTTGACCCCAAAATTTATACTTTTCCCGAGTCATGCTTTTAAGAATGGAAAAAAAAGTGGTAGATGAGAATGTCATCATTAAGTAGCCACAGGCATTCAATTTTGGGACTTTCACGGACTCAGTTTATTTATTTCACCACTCTTCCCCATCCCCACTGGAATAAAAAAGACCCCTGGATTTATAATTGTAAGATTTACCTTCCATGATTAATAAGCTCTGACATTTTGAGTAAATTACCAAGATTTTTGTTTTCTTTGTCTATGAAACTAAAAATTTTGGCCCAATCCATCTGTGATCTTAAGCCTTCTAGTGGTGAGGAACAACCAAGATGGCCAGCTCTGTGCCATTCTTGCTCTTTGATTTATTTGTTAAAGCTTCTGTACAAAAGATTTTATTTGGAAATACATGTTAACCTTCTACAGCACACTTAAGAGTGGTGGAGGGTAAGGGGGAAAGAGACATTCTCTAGGAGGAGACTAGGAAGTTCATGATACATAGAGCCAAGACAACATAGGCTTCAGCTCCTACTGCACTTCTTCCAGTTCCTATAAGCTTTCCCTCCATCTGGCTCATGTCCCCCTCCATGCCAGCTGCTTTGAGCGCATGTATTTCAAGCTAAAATCTTATGTACAGTGGCTTTAACAAATAAATCAAAGAGCAACCCTTGGCCAGGATGAAGAACGAAAACAAATCAGCCTCAAGGACAGGAATGGCAATTATCAATCAAGTCCAAACTGAATAAAGCAAATCCAACTTAGTTCTTATCTGTATTAATGAGGAGAGACAGGGAAGAAGGAATAAATGAAGTCACTGTTTCAGAAGTGGAGGGAGTGATAGGAACAACAAGAGTATACCTTCAGGCCAGCAAGAGACAGGGGCCTGTGTGTGCCTTAAAATCCAAAATGGCGTCTCCAAACCCATGACAAAAAAAAAATAAAAATTTGATTGTGGGAAATTTTGAAAGTATATTTCATTAGCTATGCAAATTAAAAAGTGTAAGTTCTGGAGGTACTTTGGAGACACTGATAAGTCATAATTTTTCTGGTTAGAGGAAAATAGATAGCAAGAAAGAGTCCTAGATCCAAGATCCATCTAATCGAGGGTACTCGGTCTACTTGCAGGATAATTGCCTGCACGAAGCTACATTTCCCTTTCCTATGCCAGTGAGGAAGTGAGTCAGAGACTGGCTTTGTTATCTTGGTTGAAGCCATCAGACAATACAGTGGAGAGGAGAAAAAACAGATCCAAGTCTTCTGCTGTGGTTGGAGTAGAGGATTCAGGATTCAGCAACTTGGCATAGAGGATGTATTCAGAAAGGGAGAGCAGGGAACACAAGGGTCTTCTAGTAGATAATTTTCAGAGAAGGTCAGTGGATCAGCCTCACGTGTCAGCCTGAGGCTAGACAAGTGATTACATGGGACAGTGTGATTGAATGTAGGGAGATGGACTAAGAATCACAACAGTTAGCCAAGCTCGGTGGCTCAGCCTGCAATCCTGCACCTTTGGGAGGCTGAGGTGAGTGGATTGCCTGAGCCTGTGGGTTCGAGACCTGTCTGGGCAACTTGGTGAGACCTCATCTCTACAATAAATCAAAAAAATCAACCGGGTGTGGTAGTGCACGCCTGTAGTTGAGGCTACTCGAAAGGCAGAGGCGGAAGGATCGCCGGAGCCCAGCAGGTCGAGGCTGCGGTGGCCGGGAGCGGCCACTGCACTCCAGTCTGGGCGACAGAGTGAGACTCCAACTCAAATAAAAAAAAAGAATCACAAGAGTTTGTTGTACACCCTTAGTCTTAATATTTTTTGCATTATCATTTTGAATCCCTTACTCTCAGTTTTTATTTTCTTTCCAAAGTTTTGTAAAAAACTCTGGCCCTTTCCAGATACTCTGGAGATCCAAGGCAAATATTCATTATGCAGACTTGAGTAACTTGGGGTTGTCTGCCCTGGTCTAGAAAAGACAGCGAAGACAAGAGTGGATGGCATAACAATTTGTTGCCCAGTAGAACTGGAAGTGGGTGAGAAGAAATCCAACTTAAATGTCTGAGGATAACTCTCAATTCATATCTCCTCCCTCCCAGTGAGTCAGATGAGACCTGTGCAGGTGAGTCTGAAAAATCCCCGGGTAGTTTTCATCCATGGCCCCAACGGCCAGTTGTTTATCACTGACAAAAAGGAACAAGATGATATATTTTTCAGCTGCCACCTCCCTGAGCACAATAGGAAAAACAAAACAACAACAACAAAAACACAGCAACCAGCTTGGCAGGTTAAAATTAGGAAAAAAGTTCTGACTTTGGTAACTGTGTATAAACAAAGATATCTTTAAAAAAAACAAGACAGAATGCACTGAGTCTGTTTAAACAAAATAGCTACCTTAAGGTCATACAGGACTCTATATTTTGCTTTGTGGTTTATAAGTAAAATTTGGGTGTGGTTGTTCGCACCTGTAATCCCAGCACTTTGGGAGACTGAGGTGTGGGGTGGGGCTACTTGAGGTCATGGGTTTGAGACCACCTGAGCAACAGAGTTAGACTTTGTCTCTACAAAGAAACAAATAAATAAGAGAAGTTTAATAGGACCGTGGTACACTTCCTAGAAACTTGGAGTCATGGTTCACATGCAGTTTCTCTTCTTGCCATCTCCAAATGTGTAAGATTTATGGGAAAGACAAAATACAATCCTTTCTCTTGTTTTGCTTCATTCTGTAAATACTCTCCTGTGAGCCCATCTCTCTAGAATATTTACTTGAATTACAATGAAGTTTTATTCTCATCTTATCAAGACATGGAAATCTCAAGGTAATTATTCTCCCCTTTTGTTCTTCAATACCCTGAAAATGTGTCTAACCTTGCCAAGAATTTGTCGTGAATATCTTGCATACTCATATGCATGTCTTTGTTTTCCACATTAACATGGCCCTTTGAAATTGTGATCTGTAGGACACTAAAGGTCACCCTTCCAAAACTTTTCTTCCCCACTGCCATAAACTTGCTAAGGTCTAAGAAAGTTCACCACCAGCTATTTCAAGAAGGCAGAAAGAATGGTACATCTTTTTCATCTTATACACTCCAAATTATCTGCTCTCCTGGGCAAAGCTATGCCCTCACCTTAATAAACAGCTTCTTGAATCCTACCTTGGACCTCATTTTTTTTAAAGAAAGAAACATTTATTTAAATGTAAATTAGAGAGAGAAAGAGAAGGGAGAGAGAAGATTCACCTCCCCCAGGTGGGGGAGGGGGCCAAAGTCAGGAAGCACGAGGACAGTCATAGCTCAAAGAGCTCATGGCCACACCGGAGTCTAGCAAGGCAATGGCCTTGAACCTCATTTTTATACTTGCACTCAAAAACCAAAAATCATGTGTAGGAGGTAGAAGGTTAGGAAGCTTCTACACCACAGCACAACCTTGACTGTCCTCTCTTAAAACAGTTGGACATTTATACATTTGAAAAAATAAACAAACCAAGCCAATTGTTTTAGGATGAAATGGGGGGGAAAAATCACTAGACCAGGGGGTCCTGGTCTCACCAACAGACCAATAACAAAATGCTTAGCCTCCCTGGGCTTACAAACTGGGATAATAAAGACTGTGATCCCACAAAGTGGTTCGTCT
Organism: Carlito syrichta; assembly: GCF_000164805.1. Taxonomy (NCBI): domain Eukaryota; kingdom Metazoa; phylum Chordata; class Mammalia; order Primates; family Tarsiidae; genus Carlito; species Carlito syrichta. The sequence continues at coordinate 119,858 of NW_007073233.1, forward strand.
ATTACCAGAAATATTTGCTGTTTTTAGTTGCTCAGCAACCATCAATTTTCCTTTGTAGACCTCTAGCTCCCAGATCTCCTTGTACACTGCATTATTTCTTTTTGTTCTCTGCCATCTACCCCTGTGCAGCTCTTTCTGGGGGACTGCCCTTGGTCTTGTTGAACATACTGTGCCTTCACATCCAAGAAAAAGAAAGTGCCTGGGTGCCTGGAGATTTACAGCCTACCTCGATTCCTCTACCCAGCAAGAGCCCATAACCAATGACACATGGGTACAGGATCAGAAAACTTGTTGGGTTAATTCCAAGTCTCCACTTATACCCTAGAGATCCATGTAGGATCAGGCTGAAGCTATCCTCAGCGTAGCTTCCTGAGACGCCCGTATGGTTCACTTTTTCTCTTTGCTGTCCTACTTTCCCAGATCCCTAAGAGTTTCCACAGCAGCACACAAAAGCATCATTGCCACACAAATCCTTCACCTCCAGGTGTGCTTCTTGGGATGAGAACCAAAAGATGAATCATCTCTCCATGATTATAAGCAGTCTTGATGGGAATGTCAGTCAGATGCCATGTATGTCACCAGCCAAGAGAATCTGTGGCCCAAAGTACTAATCAGACTCTCTCGCCTGGAAATTTGCATCTCTATCAGATGACTCAAGACAAGAAGTTGGTTCCCACATCAGTGATCTCTATAGAGACTAACCACTCATTCCTACTCACATGTCTTCAGACAGCACCGATCCCTGCCCCTCAGAGGCTCCATTTCCTCAATTTTTCTTCCTTTCTCTGAGCTGGCCTATATGTAGATGTGTAACAAATTATTTTTTGGATTGCCTTATCCAGAGTTGCTTGTGATTAAATAATGCTAACTGACAGAGCAATCAGAACAATAAAGAACTGCTTCCTCAACAGTGACTACTCCTCTGAAGTCATCCATGGTTACTGCAGTCCCTCTTAGCAATATTTTGCTGTTCTTTTTATTGCTTATGTGACATTACTAGAGGAATGCCTGTACCTAACTTTCCTCTGCTTCATCTTGTGCATTTTATGGTTTTCAGTAGCTGACAACAGAATTTTCTGAAACTACCAAAGACTAGAGCATTTTTGTGTTTTTTGATTTGTTTGTTTGTTTGGTTTTTGAGTTGGAATCTCACTCTGTCACCCAGGCTGGAGGGCAATGGCACACTCAGGGCCACCACCGCCTCGACCTGCTGGGCTCAGGTGATTCTTCCACCTCAGCCCTCCAAGTAACTGGAACTACAGGCACATGCCACCATGCCCAGCTAATTTTTTGATTTATTGTAGAGACGAGGTCTTGCTAAGTTGCCCAGGCTGGTCTTGAACATGTGGGCTCAGCAATCCTCTCACCTCCGCCTCCCAAAGTGCTGGGATTATAGGCATGAGCCATCGCGCCCCACCTGCATTTTTGTTTAATGATGCAAGTACTAGCCTCTTCTAGACACTTACTAAGGTGACATCTGTGCTTTATATGTGTGAATTGATCCATTTTTGGCATAGCTATCAGAAGCACTTTGGTCCTTGGGGTAGAGCTGACGTATATAATCCCTTAGCTATATATCCAGGAAATCACAATCAACTTGTTTCTAAATTTTTCCATTTATATTTTCAATCATCCAACTTAATGTCTAACTTTAAAACAACTGTAATTTATAGCATCCATTAATAAAAATATGAATAATAATAACTTTATCTTTGATAGCATAGGTTACCAACTAATTTTTTGGTTGATCAGCCTCAAGATACCTTTATGAGATTACCTTCAGTTAGGATGAGAAAATTAGAGCTTTTCAGATGAGAAAAATAGGGCTCAGAAAGCTTAAGTCATTTTAAATTCCCCACAATTATTAAGTAGCTTTGTTTTTTTAAAAAATATTTTTAGTCATTTTTGAATTTACCGTCTGAGTTATATATCTCTGTATAATAAACTACTTCAAAGCTTAGTGTATAAAACCAAAATGTACTAGTATCTGTCATGGGTCTGTGGTTTCACTATGTCAGTTTGGTAATCATCACTTGGAGTCTGCCATGTGGTGTCAGTCAGATAACTGCTGTGGCTGAAGCTTCATGAAGGTTGACTGGGTTGAACATCCAAGATGGTTTGTATTTACATGCCTGATGTCTGCACTAGAATAAATATCTGTTCAATCTCTCTCTCTCCCTCTCTCTCTCAACTTTCTCGTTCTTCATGTGGCCTTTTCAAGTGGGTAGCTTGGGCTTCTTCATACCATGGTAGCATTAATTTCCAAGTGCTAATATTTTAAAGGAGAGAACGTAAAAGTTTCTAGTCTCTTACACCTGAGACCAGAAATTGTCCCAGTGATGATACTTCCACATATTCTGTTTGTCAAAACAGTCAAGGATCTGCTCATATTCAAAGTGTGAAGACATAGATCTCCCCTTTCAATGGGAGGAGTTTCAAGCAAGGTACGGCCATCTTTAATTAGCTGCATTATCTTAAACTGCATCACAGGAATCCCAAGTCAGCCAGCACTTGTATAAGAATATGAAAAAGCTGAACATCAACTGGCAAATTTCTCATAAATTGAGACAGAAAAAGAACATAGTTCACTTCACTGAAAACAACTTTTTTCTACTGTAGACATTATGTTCTGACATGTCATACCAGTAGGTGGCTTTTCTTGTTTGTTTCATAATAAACACCTAAGGTGTGTCTCAGAAACTGCATGGCTTTGGACTGACATCATGAGGCCCACCTTTCTGTCAAAAATGTGGACCAAATTCTATTTTCCAAGGATGAGGTCTAATATCTGTAAATCCAGTGGACTCTATTTTATTTTCTTCCAAATTGGACTTTGGCTTTCAGTGTTTTGTCATTGCTGTCTTTGTGATTCAAGAGGGTAGACTATGGATTCCACCTCCTCAGTCTCACACAGTTGAGCTGGAGAGGATGATTTCTGATAGAGCCAGGATAGGCAAGGATATTATTTTCTCTCCTGTTTTTCTGGAGGTTGCTTTATTTTGTTTTGTTTCTATGAGCAACTAGCATAATTTCCATAAGGCAAATATAGATTTAATGATGAAGATGACAAAAGATGTGTGTTTGTTAATAAAAATGGAAATTATATTCACTCCCCAGTTTCCAATGGATAAATGTGACAAGTGGTGGGCTAATGAGCTCGTGTGGTTAGAATTCAGCACTAGTGCAACCGAAGTTGTCCATTTAACCCCATAGTGACCCTACTTATTGAGGGAGACATTAAATACAAGGCAGTAGTTAAGGGTGAGGGTTCTAGAACCTGACTTCCTAAATTCTGATCGCATTGCTTACTCACTGTGCAACTTTGGGCAAGTTATTCAGCTTTTCTGTGCCTGTATTTCCTTTCCTATGACATGGGGACATATAATAACTATTTCAAAGAGTTACAAGAAGAGAGTAGGATGCCACATATAAGGTGCTCAGAGAAGTGCAGGCTTCTCGTAAGCTGTCAGGAAACATTCACAGGTATTCAACTTGGTGATTATTTCATCCCATGGCTTTAGGCTTTCCTTAACTTCCTCCATAAATTGATGTCTAACTTTCAGAGGCTGACCCCTGATTGACTAGAAACTGACTCCTCACAGGCTCCTACTCACTACAGAAAGATGACATTTTAGCAACAGAGAAGCTAAATGAGCACATAAGGATGGACCAGAGAGTATGTTTTCCTGTTGGAGGCATAATTTCGTGAAATCTTTCTAAGACTGAGAGGAGGATGGATGTAACTTACAATGCCTGAGCCCTGTTAAGGAATGGACTTGGCTTTAGAAAACCCCAGCTTTCTATACCTGCCAATACAATAAAATCAAAAATTCTATTCTCTACTAAGTGGGACTGTTTTTTTAGTCCAGAAATGGACTCCGGTCTATCATAAATTCAGAGTCTGAAAAAGAGGTAACAAGCCCTCCATACAAACCAACCACCTCTGTTTGGTCTTAATTTTTCCCTATTTTGTTGTCTTTGGTGTTATTCAGCAATGTCAACATGAACAACATATTTAACTAGTCAAGTGCCCCCACACACACACACACAATTTTAATTCCAGATCAAGGGCATGACAGAGCTGAAGCCAGCCCATTCAATAGGCTGGTGGTGATTTTTATCTGTCCACTGTCTGTAACTGAATTGTCCAGCAAATATTGGTGAGGAGGACTGAAGCAATTTTCATCAAACACAGCTTCTGGTTTTTTGTTTGTTTTGTTTTATGGGCAAGCAGCAGGAGCCACCAAAAAATGTTGAGTTAGGTGAGAATTAGCCATTCCCCTGTGACCTTGGTATCTCGTTATTAGAAGGTGATGTAATGTCTTATACCAAAATCCCCCAGCATTCCCACATGCATGCAGACAGGCACAAAGCAGTCCACGTGCACTGTCGTCCATGCTTATTGAGGTCCCAGAGCTGTGTGCTTTTTTTTTTTTTTTTTTTGAGTTGGAGTCTCACTCTGACACCCTGGCTAGAGTGCAATGGCACATTCATGGCCACCGCAGCCTTGACCTGCTGGGCTCAAGTGATTCTTCTGTCTCAGCCTTCCAAGTAGCTGAAACTACAGGCACACACCACCTCGTCCAGCTGACTTTTTAAAATTTATTATAGAGATCAGGTCTCACCAAGTTGTCCAGGTTGGTCTCAAACTCGTGAGCTCAGGCAATCCTCTCACCTCGCCCTCCCAAAGTGCTGGGATTATGGACATGAGCCACCACACCTGGCCGAGTTGTGTGCTTTTAAGTGCTCTGATCACATGTGACAGGAAAGGTTCAACTGTGGCAGACGCAGTCGCTTTCCAGAGACAGGACTTGGTGACTTGGAATCAGCATGAGATCATCAGAAAAGCTTCTAAACAAATGGCTGACCAGAGCCGAATGAAGGCAGGTTTGGAGGTTTCTCTTTCTCTGGTGTCCAACTTGCACTTCACTTCACAACCTTGAGAGGAGATTCGCCTTAAATTTTGCACTGTAGTCTCTTAGCTCGCCTCGCTGCAATCCAGGCCCTGGACATAGCATCATTTAAAACTCAAACTAAAGAAAACCATTTTAAACATTTTTCAGACTGGTCAGCTGCGACCATTTTTCACTGTTAAAGCCCCTGTCATTTAAGGTGTTGATGGGTAGAGCATTGGTTAATGATCAAGCATGGAACATAGAAGCTTGTGGAACAGCTGTCCCTGGAATGTGGCTCTTAAGCTATGCCACAGCTTATCACACTTGGGCTGTGAATTCTTTTCTTTCTTTAATGTTTTTTTTTTCATTTTAAAGATGTGGGCTACAATTCAGGATTAGGTAGGTACATAAGTAGTCATCACACAGATGAAGTCTGGGCCTCCCTTCTTGATTCAAGCAACAACTGGTCAGAAAGTTAACTCTTAAGGAAACTAGAATATGCATGATGGCATGTTGTCTATACTAAAGTATTTTAAAGCAAAGCATAAGTATCATAACAAATATGACTATTCCAAGAGGTTGTCAGGTATATGCTACTCTCAGAAATCTCCAGGGGGGGGAATGCAGAGATATTATATTCAGGATACCTCCATTTTCTTATCTCTTTCTTAACTCTTGTCTCACACCTGGGCCTATGCTATTGAGGTATAACTGATAATAATTACGTATTTGGCATTTGGACTTCAAATTGCCAGACATTCACCTTCTCTCATTCCCCTCCCATTCGTCTATTTATTTCTTCCAAGGACCTATAAGTTGAGGAAAGCATTTCCCACTACAGAAGGTGGAAAACTTGTGCCCTAAAGTTTAATAAACTTCCATTTACTCAGATATGTAGCTACTGGTGTCCCTCTTTTGTCCTTAATTCCAACCTTTCTCCTGGGAAAGATAATCCCCCAAAAAGACCTGCTAATTTGTCAAGTGATCTGGCCACATTATTTGCAAATAGTCTCCTACCAGGGCAGGAACTTGGACACTAGGGAAGATCTGGCTGGTTTGCATGTCATCATCTGTATTTATTTTTGTATGCTACATAGTTATTCAAAAAGAAAATTATTTACCTGTGCATTTCCATGGTTTCCATTGCCATGGCAGCAAAGATACTGTATTACAAATGAGAGAGAGAGAGACCTGGAACAATATTTCAGATAACTAGGTCTCTTGGTGGAGAGCTCACCTTTGGGGGTGGTTGATTGGCTATCTTTCAGTTCATCTTGAAGAAAAACAAGGAGACAAGATACAATGTTGGAAAGCTGATTAGTGTTCTATTGGAGCTCAGTTCTCATTTTTCTGGGCTGGTGCCCTTTAAAAAATTGATGGTTCTTTACGTGCTTAATTAAAGTTTGGAATGACTACTCACCTCCATAAATCATTTCTGCTGCCCAAGGATGCAATGGTGACTGTGGTGGTGAGAAGTAACGAGGCTACATTGAATTCCCTCAGGCTAAAATCTGAATGTTATTTATTGGAGCACTGGAAGAACATTTTCTGTGCTGAGAGCTGTAGTTCACTCTGCAGTCATTGAGAGCTGAGAGAGTTCTAGTTGATGCTTTAACCGGCTGGTTTACTTTCAAAGGGGAACTGAAAGAGAAGTGCATTCAGAATGACAAAGGTTGAATGGCTTGAATCATCATCACCTAGGTGATACATTGTAATGCTAGATTGTCTCTAAGGAATGAAAGGACAAAACTTTCCTTTAAAATTTCCAATTAATTTTCTCAATTTGTCTTTAGAAACAAGAGTATGGTAAGTACGAGTACCCCATTTTTTAGACTAGGTCACTGAGACCCAGATAGAAAGGGACATCTTAAGAGTTATACAGTAAATGAAGAGTGGAAATTAAAAATAATGTCCTGAATTTTGGATTGAATCAAACATCAGCATTAACAAACCAACCTTTTATTTCATGAGCAATTCTGGCTTCAGTGCAAGAATTTAACAAAAACATTTTGGCTTCTGTATCCTCTCTCTTTGTTCTGCTAGAACATTTCTGAGTGGGGACAATGCCCTCGTCTGGTCAGTATAACACTAGTCTGAGCCCTGGCTTTTCATCAGAATGCTCTAGAACAATCAACTTTGCTTTCTCTCACAAACGTGATATAATATTAAGGTCTATCACATTGTCTGCTTTCTGCAACTACTCAAATGTCACCTCATACCTGCTTTAGCTCTTTCTCACATTTCCATCGCTTTCAACTTTAACTTTGCTTTGATTCATTCCTAAAAGCTTTCTCCTAGGCTACTTGGCAGCATTTCCTCACTAGTCAAGATCTGGTGGGTCTTTCTTGAGTGAACTCTTAGAGTTGACCTCCTTTTTGAGACATCTATTTGCATTCATGGGGCCAGTGGTGACATCAATGGTTTTGCAGCATTGAGACACATTTGGAGTTTTACCTAGAAGACGTGCAGAATATAAATGTTTTCATGAGCTATGTGGACCAATTTCTCATTCAGGAGAAGAAATGTTGCAGATGAAAAAATTTGGAAACATAAAATTGCCTGCTTAGTGTCTGTGGGTGTTTTCATTCATTTATTTAATATGAATGCATTAAGAAATATGTGAAAAACAGTTTGGTGCTGAAAAATAATACTACAATCCCTCTACTCTAGAAGCTTACACTTTGACTTGAAGAGAAAGTAATATAAGGCAAGTATATTATAATAAGGAATGTAGAAAACAAAGAAACCTTAGGAGTTTAAAGGTCTGGAGGATAGAAAAAGAGATTTTGCTGAGGAAATTTACATCAGCTAAAGATAGTTTAAAAGATAATAGAATTACCATAAGATGATTCATGTAAATTAAAAATACACATCCAAAATAACACTATTCATTTTTCAAGGTCATGTGTCTAATCCCTCACAACAAACACAATAGTATGGGTGCCTTTGAGTAGGAAGAAAAAAGTGTGCATATAAGGGCACATAAAAAATAAAATAAAAGGAAGACTTTGCTCAAATTAGTAATTATAATGTGCTATGAAATACAAATAATTCACCTTCAACCTTTATCAGCGATGTGACCTTGGATACATCTGTAAATCATTGTCTTTGATACAGCAGGGTGGCCTCATCTATAAAATTAGGATAATAGCCGGGATCGGTGGCTCAGCCTGTAATCCTGCGCTTTGGGAGGCTGAAGTGAGTGGATTGCCTGAGCCCGCGGGTTCGAGACCCACCTGGCAACTTAGAGAGACCTCATCTCTACAATAAATCAAAAATTAGCCGGGCATGGTAGCACGCGCCTGTAGTTTCAGCTACTTGGAAGGCTGAAGCAGAAGGATCGCCGGAGCCCAGCAGGTCGAGGCTGCGGTGGCCGGGAGCGGCCATTGCACTCCAGTCTGGGTGATGGAGTGAGACTCCAACTCAAAAAAATAAAAATAAAATTAGGATAATATATTCTTTTCATAGTCGTTTGCAGATACGAATGAAGTAGCATGAAGAGTGTTTTCTTAATCTACCCTAACCAAGCACCTTAGACTGGGTGACTTAAATAACAAAAGTTTATTTCTCAGAGTTCTGGAGACTAGGAAGTCCAAAATCAAGGTTTTGGTTCTCTTTCTGATTTATAGGTGGCCACCTTCTTGCTGTGTCCTCCCATGCCAAAGAGAGACAGAGACAGAGACAGAGATAGAGTCAGAGAGAGCAAGCTAGCTCTCTGGTGTCTCCTCTTATAAGCGCTAATCTTATCATATCAGATCTCACCCTTGTGACTTAATCTAACCTTAATTACTTTCTATAAGTCCTATCTCCAAATATAGTCATTGGAGTTTAGAGATTTAACATGTGAACTTGGAGGAAAGACACAAGTCAGTCCACAGCAAGTGTCTACACAGCTCTAGCAAAATAACATATACTTAAGATTGGGTTCTCTGTTCCTCAAAAAATCAATCCCCTGTCCTAACCCTTTTCTACATGGTACTAACAGAATATCAAATAGAGATGTTGGATTGAACAATAACTGACATCTAGGTAATAGATGATCAGAAGTCTTAAACTTAGTAATGTATTTGAATTTTGCATTAAAAAATTTACTTAATCTCCTTGTTTCTGCATTTTTTATTTAACAACATGTCAAAAAATAATTGTTAATTTAGCCAAATGTAAGACTAGATCACTTTAGTTGATTTATAATATTTGGTTATAGTTGGTGTGTGTGTGTGTGTGTGTGTGTGTGTGTGTGTGTGTGTGTGTGTGTGTATGCTCATCTTCAGGTTTGATGCAAATTGCTAAACGACTATCCTGAAAATCCACTTTGCTTTATTTTTTGACAATTCTCAGTTTGCTGTGCTTTGCACTCTTTGGCCATCCATCAGTCTAAACCCTGGGACTTTTGTCTCTTTCCCCAGGTTTTCCCATATCCATTCTCTTTCCCAGTCCTTACTTCTGCAGATAACCTCAACAGCTACTTTTTGAGAAGAAACCCTGCTATTCTACAAAGCCACTTATTCAACTTGCAAACTTTTAAAATTAAACACCCTGAATTGGGAGAATCAGGTGGCTGCACTAGAATTCTTGTGTTAATAAAATTCAAATTAAATGCAAGCTCTAGGCCAGAATTAAAAGGCCATGGACAAGAGAAACAGTGCCAATTTTTTCTTCCAATCAACAGAAGCAATGTTTTTCTCCACCTGGCCGGTTTTTCTGTTTTTTGATTCCACCCCCACCCTTCTCTCCTTAACACTCCCCCCCACCCCCCACTTATTGTGCCAGTTTTTCTACCCTGGTCCATATGTCGTAACAAGAGACTTCTTAAAAAGCTCTTTTCCCGGCAAATGTTAATGTATGTCACTAACTGATAGCTGGGATATGGAATAAAAATACAAATTTTGTTCTTTTTCAAGGGAAAACTACCCTTTATCCCCACCTCTGTGTATATCCAATCTTACCAGTTCTTTTAGGACATTGGCTCAAGGATCTCTTTCCCTTTCCATGGGATTCCCAAAATACAATCTGGATTTAATTGAGTATTTGATTATATACAATTTGACAAATGTTTTTAAGGTGTGAGGTTTGTATACCCCCAAAAAATTGTAAGTTTCCAAAGGCAGGAACTCTTTTTTTCTGCCTTGATCCTACAGTGCTTGTAAATAGTAAATAGTATAGTTTTCACAAGCACTTATTAATAGACTGCCAGAAAGAGTGGGAAGGGAAGGTGTTGAGCTAAAACTTATCCTCGGATTCTTTAAAATCTATTCATGGATTTGGAATACAAACATAACAATGTTAAAGAACATTTTCTTCAGCAGAAAAGGAATCATCATGCATATTCAGCTGTAGAATAGAGAATGCCAAATGACCTGACTCCTGAATCGCAATGCTCTTTCCACTAATCTCTTTTAATTTATATAGCACTTTTACCTTTTCAAAGTTTTCAGAGTTTCGGTCTACATACATTATGCATTAGGAAAGAATTAGAGACTTTAAAAGTCATGAAAGAAATTTTCTACTGGGATAGTAAGAGTCGAGTATGAGCTGTGATTTTTTTCTCATGAAGCATGCCCACTTTTTCTCTTGTTTACAGCTTTATTATAGCTCTCATTTTTCCATGCATTTATTTAATGCACGTATTATGCTCCTGAGTACCTACTATATGTGCCAGACATTGGACTAGGTATCGAGGGTACTTTGATAAGTAAGACAGGCAAGGACACTACGTTCATGGAAGTTCCTGCATCTGAAAGTTGAATGATGATGTAGGAAACATTCATAGAAAAGAGGATCTCCCTCTACTGTCTATTCCCACCCCCGCCCAAAGTAATACCCTCCTTGCAGTACTTTCTTCAGAGGATCTTTCTAAACAACAGATCCAAACAGCTCTCTTCTTCCTGAAGTTTGTGTGTATACCAATTCCTTGCATTCTAAATCAGTGCCAGTGGTGTCCACCGTCCTCCCTCTTAAGTCTCTGCCTTCTGTTTTGCCTTCTCAGTTGGTGTTCTGCTCAAGATTCCTCCTCTCACAAGCCTCAAAAGCACAGGTAGGGTCTTTGCATTCTTCTTTCTGGGTATTACTGCCATTGTGTTATCACTCTTAGGACACCTCCTTTGCTTCATATCATTCAACAATTTCCAGTTCTTCTCCATCATTGACATTAGCCTCTACCCCCTCCTCCACTTTCACTGAGGATTTCGGAATCTAGTACATGAAAATCCTGTATACTTCTTGTCCTGCCATGATCCCAAATGATTTATATATATATATATATATATATTTATTTATTTATTTATTTTTGCAACAACCTGTCCTCAGCTCCAGTCTAAAGATGCTCTGAGGGATCTTTGTTATCTGTCTATTGCAGCCATCTGCATCCACTGACACTCTGGATCTTGAAACTAATAAGACATAGAAACTTTCTACTTCTGAAATCTTAACCCCAGTATCTGGTCTTCTGGCGACAATGTCTCTCTGTCTCTACCCTGCCACTCTCTTATGCTTGAACAAGAATTTTGAAAAAGTTCCTGAAAGACCAAGTCTCTGACCACATTAAGACTTACAGTCCTCAAATTACTTCAGTTTCCCATTGGGCGTTACCTTCTTGTATTGTCAGCTAAAATCTATGGTTCATTTCATTATTTTCTTTCCCTTTCTCTAAAAACTCTTTGGTTTCTATCTTGCAACCAAACCTTGGTTTCTCTACACCTATTCTAAGACTGCTGACAAAAATTATATAACCATGCAGATTGAAACCTCTACAAATTCATTCTATCTATCTATCTATCTATCTATCTATCTTTCTATGTATCATCAATCTCTTGTTTACTCGTTGCTTTTGCTAGAACCCCCGTCTCTGATCTTCTCTTTTTCATTTTGTTCTTTTTGCCTCAAAGACAAATTCTGAGACAGATTGCCCACACTCACTGGAAGTAGATAAATAACTGTAAGTCGTTTCTCGTCAGTCTCCCATGTGATCTCCAAATTTCTAAAATCTGTTGTCAGCGCCCAACACTTCACGCAGCTGCTTCTTCCTCAAAGATCGCCCAAGGCTTCTTTATTCCCAAACAAATCTATCATTATCATTCTTGATACATCTTGTCTTAGTATGTTTTGTGTTACTATAAAAGAAACATCTGAGACTGGATCATATATAAAGAAAAGAGGTTTATCTGGCTCAGATCTGCAGGCTGCATAAGAAGCTTGGCACTGGCATCTGCATCCAGTAAGGATCTCAGCAAGCTTCCAATCATGGCAGAAGGGGAAGTGGGAACAGAAATGTCACATGAGGAGAGAAGAAGGAAAAGAAAGAGGGGAGGGGATGCCAGGCTCCTTTTAATTATTGAACCTTTTGGGAACTGATAGAGGAAGAACTCGTTCATTACCAGCAGGCAACGCCAAGCCATTCATAAGGGACCCACCCCATGGCCCAAACACCTTCCACCAGGTCCCACCTCCAACATTAAGGATCAAGTTTCTGCATGAGGTCAAACATCCAAACTATTTTATCACTACCACATTTGAACATTACCCCCCATTCAGCTTATCTGACATCACTCATTGACTCTCCTTCCTAACTCTGACTGATCCATCTCAACCTCTCTCTTCAGGATTTTTCCTCCTGCTCTTCCTTTTATTAAATTGCCAACTTTGGTATCTCCCAGGTTCTCTCCTCAGTTTACCACTCTCCTCTCAATGTACAGACTCCCTCTTTTATATCAAAAGGCACAACTCAGCCTGAGATACTAATGTTCCCAAATTGTATCCCCAAGTCAAAACTCTCCAGAGCTTCAGTCCTATCTGCCTTCTGGACACCCCAAGGCATCACAAGCCCTAACCATTCATCACCATCTTTTCCTTCAAGTATACTCCCATAAACTTGTGCCCGATGTATAGTTGGTGTTAAACAAGTGTTAACCAAGTAGACAGGACACTGAGCTTGAAATCCTCGAGTAACTTATTCTAAGTAACAACTCTTGATCCATTCAGAATCTCTCAAGGGAGCTCTTCATTTGAAGAACTTAGAACAATTCATAGCCATTCAGTATCCTCTTTCACATCATTGTTGAGCATGCTGTCTAAAATAAGCATTGTTATTTGGGGTCCCCGGACTGGAGGTTTCCCCAAGTAGCTCCAGCAAGTCAGGAGTGAAGCAGGCAACACACCTGCTTTGTGAATTATTGTGTTGGGCAGGGTGTGGTGGCCTATCCTCACAGCTTACCAGCAATCAGAATCTTGCTTTTGGAACTCACAGGTAAGATTTATTTGGATGTCTTTTGCGAGTGATGCAAGAACCCAAGCCTTGGACTTGCCCTATTATTTTGTTTGGCCTGTCAGCATTATTCTGATTGTTTAGTGCCATCATCACAGGCTACCAGATGCAAAATAGGCGAAGCGGCTAATAAGTTAAGAAAACTCTGATTAAGTTCCATGAAGACTCAATGAGCATTGTACAGGTTAATTGAATTTTTATAGATTAATTCTCCTTTCTGGATTCTAAGAGGTTGCTCTCTTTCGGAGTCCACTGCCAAACCAGTGATGGGAGAAATTAGAAATCCTAAGCAAAATAAATTGTCCTTGCTTTTATCTTTGGGATCATAATACACAAAGCAGCAAATACCAGATGTAAAGGGAAGACATAACTAAGTCTTAGGGCTGGATGGACACACCAATAAGAAAGAAAGGTAAACTTCTGATATAATAATAAGTAATCAAGCCGGATTTGGTGGTTCAGCCTGTAATCCCAGTGCTTTGGGATGCTGAGGTGAGTGGATTGCCTGAGCCCATGGGTTCGAGACCCACCTGGGCAACTTGGTGAGACCTCATCTCTACAATAAATCAAAAATTAGCCAGGTGCGGTCATGTACGCCTGTAGTTCCAGCTACTTGGAAGGCTGAGGTGGAAGGATCGCCTAAGCCCAGCAGGTCGAGGCTGCGGTGGCTGGGAGCGGCCACTGAACTCCAGTCTGGGTGACAGAGTGACACTCCAACTCAAAAAGAATAAATAAGTAAGTAATCAAATTGAGGATTTATTGACTCTAATGCTTGAAGAAAATTTCCAGAACTTAAGCAAACTCCTAAGTGGACTTTACTTTTCACATTCAAACAAGTTCACACTGACATTGAGATGAGACTAATCTATGCTATTATCCATACGTTAGAAGCAGCTACAGGGTAAAAAATCTTAATAGGGTTTGTTTTTTGGATCAGTGTTAGGTTTACAGAAAAAGTGAGTGAAAAGTACATGGAGTTCCCATATAGTCCTCAGCACACGGTTTCCAGTGTTATAAACATTTTGCATTAGTGTGATATATTTGTCACAATTAATAAGCCAATACTAATACATTATTATTAACTAAAGCCCAGAGTTTATACTGGGATAGTTTAATTACCCTAAAATTCCCCAGTGATCCTCCTTTTCTTTTTTTTTTCTTTTAAAGGTGTGGGGTACAAATTCAGGGTTAGGTATACAAATGCTCATATGTAGGTACCCTTGTTGATGAGGTGTGCCCCTCCCTCCTCTGGCAGTTTCCTTCAACTGCCAATTCTGCCCTCCCCCGAAGTTTCCCACTACTGGCAATCTCTTTCTTGTAGTATTATGATAATTTTTCAAGGTCCACATATGAGTGAGAACATATAGGACTCTGTTCTTTGTTTCTGTGATACAGCACTGAGGATTCTCCTTTTCACCCTTCTTCCCCACCTCTGTTCCTACCTTTGTCTCCATAGTTTTGCTTTTTCCAGAATGCCATAGAGTTGGAATTATACAGTATGCAGTCTTTGTAGATTGCATTCTTTTAATGAACTTGAGTTTTCCCCATATCTTTCATGGCTTGAGAGAACTTTTTTGAAAATTGTTAAATAATTCAGTCTCTTGTGCCCGAGGGTCCTGCCTCTTCTTGTGAAGACAGGCTCATATAAGATGATTGCAGTTGGCCAAAGTCACAGTCCTCGGCAGGAATGCCTTTGTGTAGACTACAGGAATCCTGGCAAAGGTCAAATGCTATATGTTCCTGTTTTCCTTGCTAATGTCTTCCAACTTCATTCCAACATCTGCAGATTATTTTTCTCTCTGTTCTTCGCTTGGCATATGCCACGTTTCCCCATTGCCCACTTCTCATCTCCCCAGCTTCCCTTTGATTGTGGTCCGAATTTAATGCCTGGGACCACTGGAGTCATCCCTTACCTGGCTCCCTTGGAAGTCAGAGCGGTGGTCTAGACTTTCTCACTCAATAAGAACCTTTTCCTTGAAGAGGGAATTTATTTGAAAAGACTTAGTGAGATCATACTTTAACCCACATCTCAGAGGGTCATCATGACAATACTTACCTCTCAAATTTCCCATCCCTCTCTACTTTCCATCTCTGGATCAGGTTCCTCCTATTTATTTCCTCCTGGGCAATGCTGAACAGAATTGTGGCTCCTTTTTCTGGGAGAGACCATTGACTCTTGTCAGTGTCTAAGGTCAAACTAGATCAGTTTTGTTAACTTATAAAAAGTAATTAATATCAGACACCTCTTTCTCCTTTGTCACTCTACTGAAGAGTATCTGCAAGGTATGTGGGAGAGGCAGAGACAGTTCTGGCGTGTTGAACTTATGCTGGTAGTCTTTTCTTTGGAGTGTTAGGGCTCTCTTTTTCTGGTCAGGAAACATTAGCTGTCTTCTCAATGAAGACTGAGCTATCTTGATGAGAGGGCTGTCATGAACCTTCTAACAAATGCGACTACATAATTTCTTAGGACAGGACTACTTTTTGAGCAAATACTCTTGCAAATACTAAGTAAATTAGATCTACATTTTCTGGTTGCTTGGAAAAGAAAGGAATTAATATGAATTGAATGTCTATTCAGCACCGGACATAAAGCTCAGTGATTTGTATAAATAGCTATCATTTAGCATTTCTCAACAACCACAATAATAATTTTGCCAACATTTACTGAGCTCTAATTATGTGTCAGGATCTCTGTTAGCAGATTTACATGAGCTATCTAATTTCAGTCTCATAACCACACATAATATAGGTACTTTTAAATTATTCTTGCTTTGTTGATAAGAATAAAACATAAAGACAAGTTAACCAACCTGCCCATGAAAACACAATTAGTCTAGCAAGTCTGAAATTTCTTTCTAGGACTAAATGAATAAGTACCTAAGGACTTAGGTACTATGCTATACTAATTTTTGATCATAAAAGATGAGTATTATTATTATTTTGGTGAAAATCAGTCTCGTCACATCCTCAACTCAAGGTATCCCATGCACAGCACAATGTATGTGATAGAGATGAAGTCATGATCCAGGAGTGTGTCTTGAAGTGGGAACCTATGGATGAAATGTGGGTCAAAAGGCACTACTTGATGTTATCCCATGGATACCCTGGGAAAATCTCTCCAGTTTCCCCATTTTCAGGCTAATTCATTGTTGTGTAAATGTTAAGTTCTTTCTAATTTGACTTTGAAGTCTTTCCCAGGAGATTGGCTATAAACTCCAACCTTGCCCTGATGAGTGGAGGTGGTCATGAATGTTTACAAGTGTTCCTTTCATGGCATACTTCTTAATCCTGGTGGACAGAGTAATGCCCAAGTGTCCAATCTCTGATCAGGGGTTCCTCTCATAGGAAATTTGTTTATACTGGCAAATGTCTTTGTGGCTCTTATTTATTCAGTTTATTCCTCTTAAGAGAATTCTTTAGGAGAGTCTCAATGAAGAAAGAAGTTAGGTTCAAATGTGTTAGGTGAGACACAGATAAAACAGTATAACAAAACATATGAAATAACATAAGCAGGTTTATTACTTACAGATCCTGAGAGAAGAGGGCAGCAGGCCTCACAGGACCAAGGGAAATTGGGATTAGGAGAGTGTCTGGGACACACATGCTCAATCAGCAGGTGAGGTACAAGAGAAAGAGAGAGGAAACTGTGGGTCAAAGACCTTATTGGGGTGCAGGCTGTTGCCCAACCAAGTTTCCCTCAGGGCATTCCAACTGGTAGATTTATAGCAAGCAGGTATGATTTCTGGGGAATATGCCATGTCTGAGAAGTGGTCATTGCAGCATACCTGTGCTGTCTATGCAGGGTGTAGGGGGTCAGTGGGGCCAGTCTAATAGGTTGCATGTAGCTGCCTCATAAGAAGGTGGTAACCAGGAGACGGCTGTATCAGGCAGTTATCTGGATCAATCACATTGAGGAACTGGAAGGAAGTGGAGAACTAGAAACTGTCAAGGGTGACTGAACCCTGCTTTTGGTATGAGAAAGTTAAATTTATACTCAAAATGGGTGACAAGGGAACATTTAAGAATGATAAGAATTCACTATAGTAAGTCCCCTACATATGAACGAATTCCCTTCTTAGAGTGCATTTGTAAATCCAATTTGAATACAATCAGCTATATAGTACCATACTGTGATAGATTTATTACACTTTTCACACAATTTACATAAAACAAACACAAAAATTAAAGAAAACATTTTTAATCTTACAATACAGTACCTTGAGAAGTACAGTAGTACAGTGCAGTGCAAAAGCTGGCATATAGGGGCTGGCATTGAGTCAACAGGCAAGAAGAGTACTGAATGGAGGGAGGAAGAGGAGATGGGAGATGGTAGAGCTGAAGGATTGTCAGCAGTAGATTTGGACATACAAACACATATTTGCATCTTTGGAAGTACACAACTTGAAGAATTGTATGTAGAGGACTTGCTGTATATTCATTTATTTACTGTAGAGGTTAGTCCAGAGAAGGAATGAAGACACAGGCACTACCATCCCAGAACAATATCTAAATCTTGTTGAATCACAAAAAAGTGCATTGGATTTCAATAACATTTCCACTCTGATGTTTTCTTTTTTTTTTTTTTGAGTTGGAGTCTCACTCTGTCGCCCAGACTGGAGTGCAGTGGCCGCTCCCGGCCACCACAGCCTCGACCTGCTGGGCTCTGGTGATCCTTCCGCCTCAGCCTTCCAAGTAGCCGGAATTACAGGCATGCGCTACCACGCCCGGCTGATTTTTTGATTTACTGTAGAGATGAGGTCTCGCTGCCCAGGCGGGTCTCGAACCCGGGGGTTCAGGCAATCCACTCACCTCAGCCTTCCAAAGGCACGGGATTACAGGCTGAGCCACCGAGCCAGCTTGATGTTTTCACTTACCTTAAGGAATCGAATTTCCAAGACTCACACAGGTGAGGCAGGCTATTGCCTCCCAGAGAAGTAATTTGTAAATCATTTTTCAGATGGAAATAGGATATTCCAATTGGCCAAATATGCCTTGATTGCAAACTTATAACCAAAAGATTATATACCCCATAGAATTAAGAAACTGATATTTTCTCTCAAATGTTCTTTTTCTGTTAAAAATATATGACACTGTTGTAGGAACTCAGTATTTGCTAAGCATTCAACAAATGTCAATTGTGGTTAAAAAAATCAAAGATTGAACAAATCCAAATTAACCAGAGTTAACCAGAGTTAGACATTGTCAGAGTTTTTGGTCATGAGAAGACATGTAGACTCTTTTTAATATGGCATCTGAGTTTATAAAAACTCTGGGCTGTGAGTGAGGCACTCAGAAATGAGTTGCTAACTAAGTAGTAGATTTCACTGAATACCATCTGATCTTATCTGTCATCCTTACAAATTAATTGTAATGTTCAGGGAGATTGTCATTTTTGTAGAGAAGCTCAAACTATCTTGAGTGACAAGCAAAGACCATAGCAGGGTTTTGTACAAAATCTGTGAAAGTGGTAATACTAGTCACTAAGGCGACTCTGTGTGTACAGAGGTAAAACTGCATTTCAGGTGACTAGTCACAAGTATTACATGAAAAATTATGAAGTTCCTATAAAATAAAACTTAAGAATATCTAATAGGAAAACATTAAAAAATTCCTACATGACACATGAAAACACACACGTGTGTGTTTACATATATATGTAAATTTGGGCACACAGATGTAGACTTGATCTTAATCCTAGAGTTTGGAGTGCTCTATCTTTATTAATCTGTGCATTGTGTCTCTTCAGTGTATCATTCTATTCTTCCCTCTTTTATCTTTGTCAATTTTACCCCTTATAGGTATCCTGTTAACTTATATTATTGATTGCATTATGACTATGTTTTATATAATAAATTGTGAATTTTTCAACACAAGGCTTATTCTGAAATCTAGCAGTGTTAATGTCTGCCTATCCATCTGTCAATATAGGTTGATAGAGATCAATCCATAGAATGATAGAAATTTAGAACATTTCTTTGGAAGACAATTAAGCCTTTAAAAAGGAATGAAATTCTGCCTGTTGGGGCAACATGGATTAAGCCATAAGACATTATGTTAAGTGAAATAAGCCAGACAAAGATATATAAGTACCTCGAGATATCACTTAATTGTGGAATCTAAAGAAATTGAATTTATTGAAGCAGAGAATAGAATGGTACTAGAAGGTGGAGAGTTTGGTCAAAGGGTACGAAATTTCATAGATAGGAAAAAATAAGTTCAAGAGATCTATTGTAAGTCATACTAACTACAGTTAGAAACAATATATTGGATACGTAAACTTTACTAAGGAGTAGATTTTAAATGTTCTCACACACAAAAATAAGTATGTGAGATAATGCTTTGATTTCACCTTGGATATATGTATTGGAGAATTATGCTATATGAGTTCCTTTTTCTTTGTTTTCTCACCAGCATTTTTTTAATCTTTCTAATAATAGCCATCTTAACTGAACTTAGGTGAGATAATATCACATTGTGGTTTTGATTTGCATTTCCTTGATGATTAGTGATGTTGAACATTTTTCATATATCTGTTGACCATTTGTATGTCTCCTTTCAATAAATATGTGTTCAGATCATTTGGCAATTTTTTAATCAGACTTTTAAAAAAATGTTGAGATGTTTGAGTTCCTTGTAAACTCTGGATATCAATCCAGAATTGGACAAGTAGTTTGCAAATATTTTCTCCCATTCTGCAGGTTGTCTTTTCACTCTGCTGATTGTTTCCCTTGTTTTGTGATAGATTTTTAGTTTGATATCATCTCATTTGTTCATTTTTGTTCTTGTTTCCTGTGCTTTTGAAACCTTATCATAAAATACTTAGAGCAACATCTGGGGGTATTTCTCTTATTTTCTTCTAGAAGTTTTATAGTTTCAGGTCTTACATTTAGGTCTTTGATCCATTTTGAGCTGATTTTTGGGTAGGGTGAGTGATGGTGACCACTTTTATCCTTCTGCACATGGATATTCAATTACTACCTACTTCTGACATATTCAAACGCATAAAAGTTTTCCTTTCATGGTTTTCACTTGTAATATCTCATTTGATAAATTATTTTCCTTCCATTCTATATTCTCTTCAAATGTTTTTCTAGGTTTACCTTTGATATTTGATTTCTAATCTTCCATGAAAATTATTTTTGTTTACTCTTTTTTCATATTTTAAGCAGTCTTCTTTATACCATTTATCAAACAATCCCCTTTCTACTGCTTCATGCTGTCGCCATGATCAAGAAGGGAGTTTTATATATATAGGCATATTTCTGAATTTCCCAGACTGTTCTGTTGGTCTGATTGTCTCTCTGTGGCCCATTGCTGCACTATTTTAATTACCTTGGCCCTTTAACATGTTTTAGCATATCACAACATTGATTTTTTTGAGAATTTTCTTCAACTTTTTAAATAGGAATTTTATAAATATATTATTTAATTTCATCTCCCCACTCTCTCAAGTTTCTATTGGAATTGCACTATATATTTGGATTAACTTGACAGACTTTCAATATTAAATTCTCATGTCAAAAGACAAAATTAAATTACAGATTTAGACTAAAGATCTCAATTGACTTTATTGCAATTCTAAAATCAGGAAAACTTCACTCCATAAAATAGAATACGTGTTCCAATAAGTGGAGCAGAGTAGGACACTTTTACATGCATATGAAAAAGGGCTGAATAAAGCAGAAAGGAACATAAAGTGGATTCATCATTTCAAAGTTAACTTTTCTCATAAGCAAGGGCAGGGAGACAGAACAATGGACAAACAATTGATTGGCTAACACCAGATTGCTTTAGACTTCCCTCTTTTTAAAGGAATAAGGCAGTGAACTTCATTACCATGCTGACTGAAGATTTAACTAGGCCTGATTAGGAATTGGCTCGCTCTCTCTCTCTCTCTCTCTCTCTCTCTCTCTCTCTCTGTCTCTCTCTCTCTCTCTCTCTTTCTGTCTCTCCTGATTTCTCTGAAGATCAGATAACAATTTGGTTTTACTTTGGAACTTTAGCAAGGGGAATTTCACTTCTATTTTTTCAGTCTGGTCTATTGGTACACAGTGCAAAACTTTGGTCCAAAACAATGGCCTCCTATAATTTTTGTTGAACACTCATTTCTCATTTCTCAAATCTGTACATTTCTCCATTATTTCAGCTATTTTATGCCCTCCAATAACATCTCATAATTTTCCCCATAAAATTTCTCACATTTTTATTAGTTAACTCTCATATTCTTCACATTTTTATTTTTGTAAATGCTAGCTCCTTTCAAGAACATTTTCTAATCAGTATTTGTCAGTATAAAAATATCGATTTGTTTATGTTGGTCTTTATCTAACAGTCTTTTATCTAATTTAGCCATGGCCTATTGATTCTTTTTAGGTTTTCTGTACATAAAATCATAATATATATAAATTTCAAGAGCTTTATGTCTCACTTTTAAGTACTTATATTACTTGTCACTTTGTTTGGGGTTTCATTTTATTGGTCAGAGCTTCCAATAATATGCTAAAGAGCAGTGATGATAATAAAATCTTTGTCTTGTTTCTAACTCTAGGGAAATGTTTCTAAGTTTCTTTCTTCATGTTTTCTGTAGGTTTTTTTTTTATAAATACCACTTATGGGTTAGAAGTTTCACTTTTAGGTTTTCAAAGTCCTTTCATTTTAAAATAGAAGTAAAGTATGAATCATATTATACACTTTCCTATGTTTATTTAAACCATTCTTACATATCCTCTACTGTAAAATATTCAGACACTCTTTCTCTTCCCCAGACTACTAAAGAAAAGATCTCCTTGCCCATGCAGTTACTGGGTCGTGTTGTCCATGTAGCAAATAAGAGGCGAGAAGAAGAATTTAAAGACATTTGGATTGTTTAAAAACAAAAAGGGAGCTGGGCTCAGTGGCTCAGCCTGTAATCCCGCACCTTTGGGAGGCTGAGGTGAGTGGATTGCCTGAGCCCACGGGTTCGAGACCCGCCTGGGCAGCGAGACCTCATCTCTACAATAAATCAAAAATTCAGCCGGGCGTGGTAGCGCATGCCTGTAATTCTGGCTACTCGGAAGGCTGAGGCAGAAGGATCGCCGGAGTCCAGCAGGTCGAGGCTGCGGTGGCCGGGAGCAGCCACTGCACTCCAACCTGGGCGACAGAGTGAGACTCCAAATCAATCAATCAATCAATAAATAAAATAAAAACAAAAAGGGGTTTGTGGCCTTTTCCCCCTTTAAGAATATAAATCAATGCAGAAAGTGAAAAATTGAGATAGTTAAAGCTAGCACAGTCTGAAGAACTGAAAGAGAGACTAGAGGCAACAGATACACTATGATAAATGAGACCTTCAGAAAATATTTTCAGGAAGATGGGTGAATGTTACGAATGTCTATTTCTGAGTAACTGTAAAATATAATATTTCTTATTTCCTTTGAGTCTCAGACTTGGCTATTTCTAGTAGCTATCTGTGCTCATACTGGGTCACAAAGTGGCTTAATTTTAGGTGATTTGCACATTAGCTTAAAAATTCTCAATTTTCACATGTGTGAAATTTGAGGAATAAAGCAAGCAGGGAATTATAACTTGGATATGTGGATTAACAGAGAAAGCATAACAGCAGGGGTTTCTAGACACCATTTACTTATGTGTAACTCCATTCAAGTTACTTAGGTGTGGCTGTAAAATGAGGTGATTAGTTTAGATGATTTCTCAGGACCTGCTTGGTGCTGATGCTCTATAATCAATTCTCACTAGTGCTCAGAAGGCAAAATAGTGACAAAATATGCCTATTCACTGTACTCGAAAGGTCAGGTCTGTACCAACTCACCTTTAGTCAATAAGAAGTCAGCAACCCCCCACTTTCCTAATTTCCACTTCAGAGTTGACCTCTCTTCTCCTGTCTTCATGATCTCAGTACCCTCATACTATTATACAGCTGCTACAAATTTCCACTTGGTGCTCACCCAAGTCTGCCCATTAGACACACACTGCAGTCATCACACCATCCTTCCTCGAGCCAAGTCAATCTATCTATCATCTTATTTGCAGAAGGAATCTTTAACTCCTTGTCATGTGTGGAATGCATCTGGTAGGTCGTTTCCTTTTGTGGCATTTATATATTAACCGCCAAGGGCAGTGTTATTTTAAGGAGATATAAGGCTTTGATTGAAATGTAAAACTTTAGTCAACAGAAAGAGGTACTGATAGAAATGTGTAGTTGGACAGTCACACCTCTGGGGCTTTCCAATGATAACACAGCCAATGCCTTTTTGATTACTTGTAAAGTGAACTGTGTGTGCTTTCATTCATATGTGAAATCTTCCTCCTGACCCATTATGGAGTGCATACTCTGTCTTCCCCAACAGTGAGGCAATTCTAGACAGGACATTCACACCCGTATAGTCTCATTCATTCAGTCATTCATTCAGCAAATATGTATTGAGTACTTTATATGTCAGAAATCATGACAGGTGCCTGTTATGTATGACACTGTGTTTAAGCTAACAGTCAATCAAAATTTAAGGTGAGCAAATTATACCTCATCTAAGTTTTAGAAATCCCTATTTTAAAATCAATCCAGAATAGAGGCCAGAGTCACAAATTATAGATAAACCCTTTGGCAAAATAGGTGCCCCATATCCAGCTTAAATAATGCTCTTGACCTTCATTCACAGAGCAAAATACTCAGCGGAGTGTCACAACTGTAATATCCCTGCAAAGATGAGATACATGAATCACACAGCAATCTCATCAAAAAGGTGAAAACAAGGGTATGTTTTATCCTGATGAATTTTTCTAGCTTAAATCCAATCACCTTCATTCTTTCATCTTCCTTTCCAAGAAAAGATTTTCTTATATATGTATTTTTTTCTTTTCAAAAACTAGCTAGCTGTGTAACACCCCACGTACAGCTGGTATGAAATTTTATCTCTTTGTAGTGTTTGTGCACAAAAATTTATTAGAATACTGTATTGGTCACATTTGTACCTTACTAAAAATACTAAAGACCAAAATGCTGATGTCTAGAGAAAGAATAACTTCAATTATTTTTATTAATTTGCTATAAACCATCCTCAAGTCCTCCCACAGACATAACATGCTATGCCCGCACCTCCCGTCTGCTTTGTGCAGCTGGAATTGGGGATGGAAATTGCTTCTGAGAAGAGACACTGGTGTAATAGTTTGGACTAAACACACCAGTTTATGGTTTCAGAGCTTTCTCCAATCGTATCAGTCCAGTCATACACCCCCGTTACAGTACGGCATGTACACAAGAAACAGAGCACTTGCTAGCAAACATATAATATTAACAGCTAGGATTAATTGAGCATTTACCGTGTGTCAAGAACTATGCTATGCATGTATTATCTCACTATAATAACACTATGAGGTAGGTACAGTTATTATATCTTTTAGACAGTTGTGGAAATCAGGTGCAGAGAAGCAAAGCAATTTACATAAGACTCTCAGCTAGGAAGAAGAAGACATTAAATTCAAAGCCAGGCATTTTGATTTCAAACTCCATATTTTTTTAAAATTTTAAGTATGGGGGTTACAATTCATGGTTAGGTATACAAATGTTCAATATACAAGTACCCGTGTTGATAAGGTGTGTCCCCCCTGCCCCTGCTGGCAGTTTCCCATTACTGCCAATCCCACCCCTGCCCTCCCCTGGCAGTTTCCCACTACTGCCAGTCCCTTTCTTATAGTATGATGATAGTTGTTCAAGGTCCGCTTAGGAATGAGAACATGTGATACTTGATTCTTTGTTTCTGTGATAGATCACTCAGTATTATAGCCTCTAGATTCATCCAAGTTGCTGCAAAGTTCATGATTTTGTCCTTCTTTATGGCTGCATAATATTCCATCATGTATATGTACCACATGTTTTTATCCAGTCCTTTTTTGATGGGCGGCACGGTTGGTTCCATGTTTTTGCTATTGTGAACAATGCTGCAATAAACATGCATGTGCAGGTAACTTTTTCATAGAGTGATTTGTGATCCTCCAGGTATGTTCCCAACAGGGGAATTGTGGAGTCATATGGAAAGTTGATGTTTAAATCTTTTAGGAATCGCCACACTGTTTTCCACAGAGGCTGTACTAGTTTACACTTCCACCAGTATAGAAGTGTTCCCTTTTGCTGCATCCTCTCCAGCATCTGTTGTTTTTTGAGGTGATGATGGCCATCCTGACCAGAGTTAGGTGGTATCTCAGTGTGGTTTTAATTTGCATTTCTTTGATGATTAATGAGGCTGAGCATTTTTCATGCATCTGTTGGCTGCTCATATGTCTTCTTTTGAGAAGTGTCTATTCATATCTATTGCCCACTTTGTAATGAGGCTGTTTGTTTTTTTCTTCTCAGCACCTTTGAGTTCCTTGTAAATCCTAGATGTTAGACTTTTGTCAGATACACAGTTGGCAAACATTTTTTCCCAGTCTGTGGGTTGTCTCCCCACTCTTTCAATGGTTTCTTTGGCTTTGCAGAAGCTTGTCATTTTGCTGAAGTCCCACCTGTCTATCCTATCTCTTATGGCATGGACACTTGGGGTTTTGATCAGGAATCAGTTAACAGCTCCAATTTCCATAAGGGTGTCTCCTGCATTTTCTAATGTTCTTATAGTTTGCAATTTTACAAACCTATTCAGTAAATGGTGCTAGGAAAACTGGCTGACCACATGCAGATTAAAACAAGATTCCTACCCATCCTTGTGCATAAAACACAACTCTAAATGGATCAAAGCTCATACTTTTGACAAACTATTTTTTTTGTCATTTAAAGGAGGTACTTTATTTTCTATACTTTATCTTCTATTTTATTTATTTATTTTTTTCAAATATTGGGGTTTATTTTTTTTATTAATCAATATTTTTCATTATGGTTTTGTGGGGTACAGTTAAGGGTTAGGTGTACAGTTACGTTTCATTCAGGCACCCTGTTGATAAGAGGTGTTTTCCCATCCCCAGACAGATATTTGCTACTGTTAATCCCATCCCCCCCATAGTTTCCCAGTACTGTCAGTCATTTTCATATAGTATTACGTTGGATGTTCAAGGTCCATTATATGAGTGAGAATATGTGATACTCGGATCTTTGTTTCTGTGAGAGGTCACTCAGTATTATAGACTCTAGTTCCATCCAGGTTGCTGCAAAATTCATGATTTTGTTCTTTTTTATGGCTGCGTAGTATTCCATTGTGTAAATGTACCACATTTTAAAAATCCAGTCCTCTTTTGATGGGCAGCATGGTTGTTTCCAGGTTCTTGCTATTGTGAACAACGCTGCGATTTTTTCACTGACTCACAGCACACCACCAAACAGGTCTGCAGTACCCCAATAGCTGATATGGTCGCAGGAGCCTGACTCAAGAAACCAGAGAGCAAGGCCCAGGGACTCTGATAGCGATGTGCTGGTCTTTCTTCTTCCTGAGGACAAAGGAAAAGGAGATAACATTGTTCTGAGACCTGCTCTTAAAGTCCAGCATGGTAGGTCCCTGAGTCTTGCTGGAGATGAGTGGAAGCAGTAGAAGTGCACAAAGAGAAATTGGAGACAACTTAGAAAGGAACTCTCCCCACGTGACCATTAGGAGATGGGAATGACCCCATAGGAGACCCAGCCCCAGCACTTGCTCAAGGCCTCTCTCACAAGGTGATTGATAAGTCCTGACAACAACCGGGCCTTCTTAAGTATACTCTTTGCTGAGGGATAGAGCATCGTTCTGTGCTGTTAATTCTTTGAAGATGTAGTCATCATTCTCCCTGCCCAGAGTTCTTTCCTTCTGCTTCAAGCCTTCCAGACGTGGCCGGTTCTATCTCCCTCACTAACGCTTAGATGTGGCTAAACTCCAACCAAAATCTTTTCTGACCCAGTGTCTCGGACATCACTCTCTTCATTGCTGCAGCATCTCCCTAGAGTTGAGAAACAGAACTCCTGTGGGAACTGCAGGAGTGGAAGGTATCTCACAGAAGTGATACCTAGGAGATTTTGCTACACAAACTATTCTTGGCATACACGTTCTCATTATGTTGGATTCAGAGATACATCAGGTTATCTTAAAGTTACTTAAAGTATCTTAAAGTTACTCTAAACAACCTCTCAAGTATGCATGAGCCTGACTGTGCACAATTTTAAACAACAATAAAGAAATTCTCTGGGATGGAGGGTGGGGTGCAGTGCAGAAGTGCATTGAGGATGTAGAGGTAACAATGCTCAAAGAAAAGAGAACCTGAGCTGGGTTCGGTGGCTCAGCATGTAATCCCGCGCCTTTGGGAGGCTGAGGTGAGTGGATTGCCTGAGCCCGCGGGTTCGAGCCCCGCCTGGGCAACTTGACGAGACCTCATCTTTACAATAAATAAAAAATTAGCCGGGCATGGTAGTGCGCGCCTGTAGTTCCAGCTACTTGGAAGGCTGAGGCAGAAGCATCGCCGGAGCCCGGCAGGTCGAGGTTGCGGTGGCCCGGAGGGGCCACTGCACTCCAGTCGGGGTGACAGAGTGAGACTCCAAAAAAAAAAAGAAAAGAAAAGAGAACCTGAGGGATGGCTCCAGGTCGAGGATAATTTTAGTGGCTATTTCTCTCAAGAGCATGGAACAAAGTCCTGCATTGGTCTATACATTCAACTGCCTGATTTTAACAAGTGTTTTAGAGATAATAATTGTTCCTGAGGGCCCAATTTGTCTCAGTGTGATCAGTTTATCTTACACTTTGCTTTACTAGGGTAGGATGCCCATACCACAATCTACAAAGGGGTTTCACTTTATCTCATAAAGGGTCTACTGTGTATCCCCCCCACCCAAGATACTTCATGTACTTTCTGGTACCCAAGAACATGAACACTGTTGAATGTTCCATGAGGTCATCATTCATGGACAGACTTCTTGCACTGGTTCTCGAATGAACAAGGGTCACATTAGGCTCAAAGTCAGATTTTTGACAATGGAAATGAAATAAGGTTTAGTCTTTTAGCTTCATTGTGAACCTTGGAATCAGAAAAACAAATAGAATAAACTGCTTCACTACATTATCGACTGGGTGTAATATGTGTACCCTCTCCCTCCAGTGGTCTCTTTCCCTCCCATTCCCTCTCTTCCTCTTTCTCTCCTGAACTTCAGTGGTGACTATGATTTTCATAAGTGTAGCTGGACCTATCATTTTCATAATCTCCTACTTCTTGACTTATATCACTTTTAAAAGATTGTCAATAGCTTCACTGAGATGTTATTTGCAAACCATACAACTTATTTATTTCAAATTAATAATTCAATGGTTTTGGTATAGTTACTGATCCATGCAACCATTACCATTATCAATATTTGAGCACTTTCATTCCAAAATGGAATTTTGTGTCCATTAACTGTCACTCTTGTTTCTTTTCACCTTCTTCCTGCCATAAGTCATCACTAATCTACTTAAAGTTTCTATACATTTGCCCACTCGAGACATTTCACAAAAATGGAATCTTACATTATATAGAGTCTTTTATGATCGACTTTTTTCATGCCACATAATAAGACCCTTTTGTGTTGTACCATATATCTATACTTTATTCATTTTTATGGTCTAATAATATTTCTTTCTATGGATATACTACATTTTGTTTGTCTAATAATCATTTAATGGAAATCTGAGTTCTTTCCACATTTTGGCTACTATGGATAATGCTGCTATGAATGTTTCTATACTAGTATTTGTAGATAAGTATATTTTCATTTATCTAGGGTATATACCTATGAGTAAAATTGCTGAGTCATATGATAATTCTGTTTAACCCTTTGAGAAGCTGCCAAATTATTTTCCAGATTGATTCCCCATTTTACATTTCTGTTAGCAATTAATGAAGATTCTAATTTCTCCATATCTTTACTAATACATGTTATTACTTGTCTTTTTGGTTTTAATGATATATTTTCACTTTCTTGATTGTATCCTTCCAAATGCAAAATACTTTAATTTTGATAAATTCTAGTTTATGTATATTTTTGTCACTTGTGTTTTTGATGTTATACTTAAGAAGGCAAATTACAAAGCTTTACTCTCAAATTTGACCGTTACTCTTTCTTAAAAGAGTTTACATTATAGCTTTTACACTTAAGTCTATGATGCATTTTGAATTAATTTTTGTGCTTGGTATAAAGAAGGGGTCCCAATTCATTCTTTTCTACATAGATACATATCCAGTTGTCTCAGCACCACTTATTGACAAGACAGATCTTCTTCCATTGACTTATATTGACACCCTTCTCAAAAATGAATTGCCAAAATCAAATGGCTTATTTCTGGAGTCCCATATCTCCTCCTATGATCTATATATCTGACCTTATGCAAGTACCACACTGCCTTTGCAGTAAATTTTGGTACTGGAAAGGGTGAGCCCTGCAGTATAGCTCTAATTCAAGACTGATTTGGTTATTCTGAGACCCTTACATTTCCAAATGCCTTTCAGGAGCTGCTTATCAATTTATACTAAAATGGAAGCTGAGGTTGTGATGAATCTGTTGATCCATTAGAGTTGAATTGCCATCTAAAAATATTAGGTCTTGCAATCCATAAATGAAGGTTATTCTTCCATTTATTTAGATTTTCTTTCCACAAGGTTCTGTATTTTTCAGAATACATGTTTGCCCTACTTTTGTTAACTTTATTTCTTTTTTTTTTTTTTTGAGTTGGAGTCTCACTCTGTCACCCAGACTGAAGTGCAGTGGCTGCTCCCGGCCACCGCAGCCTCGACCTTCTGGGTTCCAACGATCCTTCCGCCTCAGCCTTCCGAGTAGCCGGAATTACAGGCGCACGCTACCACACCCAGTTATTGTTTTTTTATTTATTGTAGAGATGAGGTCTTGCCTGCCCAGGCGGGTCTCGAACCCGCAGGTTCAGGCAATCCACTCACCTCAGCCTCCCAAAGGCGAGAGATTACAGGCTGAGCCACCGAGCCAGTTTATTTCTAGACATATTATAATTTTTGATGCAACCATAAATGGAATTGTTTTCTTAATTTTATTTTGGGTTGTTCATCTCTAGTGTATAAAAATACGGCTAGTATTTTTATATTGATCTTGTATCATGTCAACTTGCTAAATTTATTTATTAGCTCCAATAGTTTTCTTGCAACTTTCTTAAGATTTTTTATATGCAAGATTTTTTATATTCATGTCACCTGTAAATAGAGAAAATTTTAGTTCTTTTCAAATCTAGATGCCATTTGATTACTTTTTTTCTTTTTCTTTTTTCCTGGTTCCCATGACTAGAATCTTCAACAGAGTGTTAACTAGAAGTCAAAAGAGCAGACATCAGTGTCATGGTCCTGATCTTAAGGAAAAAACTTTTGGTCTTTGACCTTTAAATATTATGTTACATGTGGGATTTTCATAGCTGCCCTTTATCATGATGAGAAAATTCATTTCTATTACTGATTTGTTGGAGTTTTTAATGGAGAATAGGTGTTGGAATTGTAAAATGCTTTTTCTGCATCTGTTGAGATGTTCATGTGATTGTCGTTCTTTGCTCTGCTAAAATGCTGCATTAAGTGATTTTCACAGGTTAAACAAATCTTGCATTCTTGGCAATAAATCTTACTTCATCGTGACATAGGATTCCTTTTATATGTTTGAATTTAGTTTGATAGTATTTTATTGAGGATTTTTGCACCTTTATTTATAAAATATAGTGATCTGTGATTTTATTTTCTTGTGATGTCTTTGCCTGGTTTTAGTATCAAAGAAACACTGGTCTCATAGATTGAGTAGGATTATTTGACTTCTTGCATGAACTCTCTTCAGTCAGAATCTAAGCACTTCTGGGCAGAATAAAACCCAAAATCTCAGCAACCAGTAACTCAATAAAGTGTGATGAACTGAATTGATTTGGTTTCATAATGATCCCTTTTTAATTGCAGGTTTCTACTAAATCATAAGTAAATGGATTTTTCTCTCAGATTCTACCTGGGTTATCACTCCTAAGTTTGTAAAACTGTGAATATACCTTACTGTATAAGTTTAGTTGGAAATGAAGCAGACCAATAATTTGTTTTGCCTTATTTCAAATTTCAGTCCTGAAAATTTAGCAGGGGTTACAAAAAGCCTTAAAGCTTGACAAATATTTTGACCTTTTCTGTGGTTTTTCTCATAGTGCATTAATTCAGGAGGTATTCAAAAGTGAATGAAAATAAATTGCTATAAGCACATATTTATTAACATAAACATAATTTTTAATGTACTCGTATGTAAACAGTTAGTTTTAAGATTAAACATACACATAAATGGGAAATTCTGCAGCATCACAAAAGACAAGTTAAAACATTCTTTTTATCTATTTACAAATATTTATTGGCCACTTATTATGCTCAGATGAATAAAATATAAATATTAGACTGAAGCTATCTGTCCTTATAGCAACATGAGCTAAGTATTATAATATGTTCTTGTTAAAAGAAAACTACCAAATATAAATATACCAATCTAATTGATTTTAAAATGCATGCATAGAAATGACATACAAATGCACACATACATACACACACACACACATAGTATATATACTACATATGTATTATAGATATAGATGTTGGACATAGAAGCAATGATTTCATTATTTTTCTTCATCATTGTTCTTCTTGGAGATTTCCTTCTTTTTTTCCACCAAATTTTTTAACTTGTAGTGTGTGAAGATTCTTGTTTCCTCACACCCTCCTCACCATTTACCATTACCTGACTTCTACATTTTTGCAAAATCACTGAGTATAAAATGACTTAGTATTTACTTTTCATTCTCAATAACAACACTATAGAGCTTTTCTTCACATATTTTCAGGTCATTAATTTTTTTCTATCAGTTGTCTTTTTATATACTTTTTCTAATATTTTTCAAACCAGCTTTACTTATATTTACAAAATGCTATGAACATATTGTATAACGTCTAATTATTGTTTTCCTTCTGTTATTTCTTTTTCTAAAGGTTTTTATTTTAATGATGTGGGGTACGACTCAGAGTTAGGTATACAAATGTTCATTATGCAGGTACCCTTGTTGAAGGGGTGGAGTTTTCATTCTAATGTAATCCAGTCACTAAGGTGGTGAAAAATAAAGTGTTTTTTTTAAGACTTTCATCGTAAATGTGCACTGACTTATTCTTACTCCAAGGTTGCAGTTCACTTTGAATTAAGGAGCATTGACTGATCCTGTTGATTCCCAGGTACTGGCACTGCTCACTCATATAAAGAGATGCGTACGTCATCATTATGACCACCAAGATGCTCATTATTCACTGGAAAGATATGCACCCTACAGGAAATTGCGAAGGCCTAAGGAGTCCGTTAGAAGAGAGTTTATCAGACTATGACCTGTGCTCAAATCTGGCCTGCTGGCTATTTTTGTAAGTACAACTTTATTGGAATAAAGTCATGCTCTTTCATTTTATTGTCTAAACTGCTTTCTGCTACATCAACAGAGAAGAATAGCCATGATAGAAATTGTATGCCCTAAAATATTTACCATCTGGCCCTTTACAGAACAAGTTACCAATCCCTCTTTGAGGAACTCTACTACTTCTTCATACCACCTGGAGAAATAAAATGCCATCTTCTCCACTCGGACATCAATCTAGGTCTAGTAAGGACCATGAAACAGCTATAACTGATGCAATTTGAGAACACTGTTAATATGAATGAAGCTAATTAATAACAGAGTTGACAGTTGTTTAGAATTGGAATGGACAGGGATAAAGATGGCAATGAAACCAGTGGAACCCTGAAAGTCTCTGCAAGGACGAGTGTCTATAAAGACACTTGTAGAGTGTCTGACCCACACTGCATGAGTGCAGCTGGATAAGTGAAAGTCTTTCTGAGAAGAGACTCAGGATCAAGCACCCAGGGTTCCACTGGAGATGGCTGAAACCCACCATTGTCCTGAGATTGGAGCCCCCAGAGTGCAGGATCATCAGCCATTCTCAGGGATCTCTCGATGAAGGCAGCATAGGTCAGCTGATCCTCAGTGCCTGGCACCTGGCCCACACCACCACCTGCAACAGTGGGCCAGGCACTGGCAGAGGAAACTGTGGAAAGGGTACCACGAGGAAATCTGGAGCTGAGTCCTGCAGTTAGGGAGGAGACACCATTCACCACCATTTTCTTTATCCCAGGTTGGGGCAGAGACCTGCGTTGGCCCACCCATCTCTGTTTATCCTCCAACCTAGGACCCAGAGCTGATCTCCGCACCCCTCTGGGATGGGCCATTGCTGACCCAGAGAGGAAACCTCAGGAGTGGACACAGAGAAACAGATGCTTCACCCCCACACAGGACCAGGCGTGGGCATATTGGATCTGAGTGGGGGACTTGATGACAGAGGGAGCAGCAACAGCAGATGAGTTGGGTGAGTCTGGATCTGATTCACTCTCCTCCCATAGCAGTTTGTAAGGTGTCTGTCCCACACTGAGAAAGCTCCATCGGCCTGAGCCAAGAGTGGAGGGTAGGGGTTGAAGCCTGGAGCCCACTCTTCACAACAGCAGTGGTCAGAAGCAGTTGGAGATACTTGGGAAAGAAACCTGAAGTTCAAGAAAAGACCACAGCGGGAGCTCTTTTTTTCCTCTCTGTTTTAGTTTATGTTTTAGTACTTGTTTTGTTTTTGTTTGGTGTTTTTTAGTTTTTCTGTTTACATATGGGCATTTTTGAGGACGAGTGCATCATCAGTTTTGTTTGTTTGTTTGTATGCTTGTTTGCTTGTATGTTTTGACTTTTTTGTTTCTTTGTTTATTTGTTAGTTGGTGAATCTGTCTGTTTTCCTTCTCTTTTTCCTCTTCCTTTATCTTTCTTTCATCTCCCTTCTTCTTTTTTCTGTTTTTTTTTTCCTTTTTCTTATCTCATTTTACTTTCAGGGAGCATGCATACACCCACACTGCATGGACAGATTGTAAGGTGGTGGGAGGTGCATTCAAGGGGGCTAACACACCTGTCAGCAGATACCGTGATCTGCAGATAGCTTCTGAATCACAGCTCCCCCATCACACCTTAATCAAATCACAAAACTGCAAAAAGCACACCCGCCCCCCAACCCCAGTTTAGTTTCAAAATAGAACATATCCAGAGGATCTACATAGGAAAGAATAGGGGTTTGCAAACAGAAGTGAAAACTATCCCCCCCCATCACTGGGCAATGGAATAAGAAGGGATGAAAGAAGGGGAGGAAAACCATCACAAATGAAGAAGAATCAAAGTAAGAACACAGGTCCCATAGAGACCCCTGGGAAGACAGCATCTGAGAACACAGACTTTGGAACTCAAACAGTGAAGAGCCTCCAGAATGACTGGTCTCAAACCACAAACCCAGAGATCAAGATATTAATGGTGAGAATGAATAGAAATGAGGAAAGACAAGATGAAAGAATGAAGGATTTGATAACTGAGCTGATGGCAACAAAGAATACAGTAAATAAAATAAATAGCAAACTGACAAGCATGGAAAACAGAATTAACCAAGCAGAAGAATCTCAGAGCTTGAGGACCAAAATCTGGAACTAACCCAAACTGTTAAAAAAAAATATAGAACAGAAGCTTTAAAAGATGGAACAAAGTTTCCAAGAGAAATGCGATTTAACAAGAGGCTGAATCTATGGTTAACTGTCATTCCTGAAAAAGATGGAGAAGCAAAAACTACCCTGGAACAAACATTCCATAAATTATCCAAGAAAACTTCCTTCATCTCATCAGATATGTGACCATTCAAATACAAGAAATTCAGAGAAACCCTGCAAGACATAAAATAAGAAGATGAACTCCTAGACACATAGTAATTCATTTACACAAAGTAGGTATAAAAGAAAAAATCCTGAGGGCAGCAAGAGAGAATTGTCACACTACTTACCAGGGAAGACCAATTAGAATTGCAGCAGACTTTTCTACAGAAACACTACAGGCTAGAAGAGTCTGTTGTCAAATATTCAAAGTTCTCAAAGATAAACAATTCCAACCAAAAATTTCCTACCCAGCTAAGCTAAGCTTCATCAATGATGGAGAATTCAAATCCTTCCCAGACATTCAATCCTTAAGAGTTTATGCTGCCTTCAGACCACATCTATAAGACATGCTTAAGAAAGTATTAAACACAGAAAAAAGAAAAAAAAAAAAAAGAATGACCATGCTTTTCCCAAGAATACAGGAAAAAGATTGAATACACACACATATAAAACCCCAAAATCAAAAGAAAACCAAGCAACCAACAAACAAACAACAAATCCTATAAGAACTTCACGCCAGGGATAAACTCTCACATCTCAAGATAGACTGAACATGAATGGACAAAATGCACCACTGAAAAGACAGAATAGCAAGCTGGATTTTTAAAAAATTCTACAATATGCTGGCTCCAGGAGACTCATCTCACCAAAATGAACACTCACCGACTCAAAGTAAAAGGATGGAAAACAAATTTTTCAGATAAATGGAACTCAAAAGAAAGCAGGAGCTGTGATCATAATATCAGAAAAGATAGCTTAAGCTATACGTAATGATAAAAGGTTCAATCCCTCTATAAGAAATATCCATCCTAATCATATATGCCCCAACACAGGAGCACCAACCTTTATAAAGCATCTTCTAGGTAAAAAAACAAACAAAAAAGGTATTGACTCTAAGACTACCATGAATGGGATTAAATACCCCACTAACAACCCTAGATAGATCTTTGAGGCAAAAAATCAACAAGGAGATTCAGAACCTCAACTTGATGCTTGAACAAATGAACTTAGTAGACACCTATAGAATACTCCACCCATGGAGTATTATACACATCACCACATGGGACACACTCCAAGATCAACCACACCCTTGACCATAAATCACACATAAACAAATTTCATAAGATTGAAATACTGGCATGTACCTTCTCAGACAACAGTAGAATAAAAACAAATATCAACATCAGCAAAGTTACCTCCAAACTTACAAAGACATAAACAATAAGCAGCATGATGGTGAACAACTTCTGGGTCAACAAAGAAATTAAAACAGAAATTTAAAGATTTCTGGAAACAAATGAAAATAAAGAAACATCTTACCAAAACCTCTGGGATTTCATGAAAGTAGTACTGAAAGGGGAATTCATTTCTTCATGAACACACATCAAGAAAATGGAAAGTTCACAAGTTAACAGCCTAACAAGTCACCTAAAGGAGATGGAAAGACAAGACAACCAAAACCCTAACTTCAGTAGAAGGTAGTACTACTGAAAGGGGAAAGTAGTACTGAAAGGGGAATTCATTTCTTCGTGAACACACATCAAGAAAATGGAAAGTTCACAAGTTAACAGCCTAACAAGTCACCTAAAGGAGATGGAAAGACAAGACAACCAAAACCCTAACTTCAGTAGAAGGAGTCAGATCACCAAAGCAAAAGCCCTAATACAAGATATAGAAGAAAAAAATAGAAAAAAACCAATTAAACAAAAATCTGATTCTTGGAGAAGATAAACAAGATGGATGGACTCCTAGTCAGACTGACCAAGAAAAATAAACACAATCAGAAATGCAAAAGATCAAATCACAATGGACCCTGAAGAAATGCAAAGAATTTATCGGAGATTACTATGCATGCCAGCATGGAAGCAAGACTTTCTGACATCATACAACCTCCCAAGGTTGAAACAAGAAGAAATTGAGACATTAAATAGACCAATAACAACACAGGAAATTCATTCCATCATCAGAAAACTGCCCTCAAAAAAAAGTCCTGGACCAAACAACTTTCCAGTAGAGTTCTACAAAGCATATAAGGAGAAGCTGATACCAATCCTACTGAAAGTATTCCAAGCAATTGAGAAAGATGGAACTCTTCCCAAATTATTTTATAAAGCTAGCATCACACTGATACTCAAACTGAGCAAAGGCCCAACAAAGAAAGAAAGCTACAGCCCAATATCCCTGATGGACATAGATGCAAGAATACTTAAGATTCTAACAAATTGGATCCAGCAAATATCTCAAAAATTATCCACCATGACCAAGAAAGCTTCATGCCCAAGACATAGGGCTGGTACAACACCCACAAGACCTTAAATGTAATTAAATACATCAACAGATATAAGAATGGGAATCACATGATTATATCATTTGATGATGAAAAAATTTCAATTAATCCCAGCATTCCTTCTTGATAAAAACACTTGAACACCTAGGCTCTCAAAATAGTAAGAGCCATTTGTGATAAACCCACAGCCAACATATTGCTAGGTGGGTAAAAATTGGAAGCATTTCCCCTGAAAAATGGAACAAGACAAGGCTTCCCACTCTCATCCCTCCTGTTCAACATAGTGTTGGAAGTCCTAGCTAGAGCAATCAGACAAGAGAAGGAAACCAGGGACATTCAATTAGGAAAAGAGGAAGTCAAGTTTTGATGACAATATGATTGTATACCTCGAAAATCTAAGAGAATCTGTTAAAAATCTTCTTGCACTGATAAAGGACTTTGGCAAAGTCTCAGGGCATAAAATCAATGTACAAAAGACAGTTGCATTCTTAAACACTAACAACATGCAGAGAACCAAATAAAAAGCACAATTCACAATAGCAAAAAAAACAATGAAGTACCTCGGCATCTTCCTGTCTAGAGAAGCGAAAGACCTCTATAACAGAAACAACAAAACACTGCTCAAAGAGATCAAAGATGACACAAACAAATGGAAAAATGTTCCATGTTTATGGATTGGAAGAATCAACATTGTTAAGATGTCCACCCTACCAAAGGCAAACTACAGATTTAATACAATACTCATTAAATTACCAGCATCATTCCTCTCAGACCTGGAAACAATACAGACAATCATATGGAAATATGAGTGACCACAAATAGATAAAATAATCCTCAGCAAAATAAACAAAGCAAGTGGTATCATACTTCCAGACTTTAGACTTTATTAAAGGCTACAAAAATCAAAACAGTCTGGTGTTGGTACGAGAACAGGCATATAGACCAATGGAACAAGATCGAAATTCCAGAAGCAAAACCTCAATTTCTCAACCAACTCATGTTTGACAAAGCCTCCACTAACAACTTCTGGGGAGAGGAGAATATATTCAGTAAATGGTGCTGGGAAAACTGACTGGCCACAGGCAGAAGATTAAAACAAGACCCCTACCTATCACCATACACCAAAATCCAACACTATGTTGAACAGGAGGAGTGAGAGTGGGTAGCCTTGTCTTGTTCCAGTTTTCAGGAGAAATGATTTCAATTTTTGTCCGTTTAGCAATATGTTGGCTGTGGATTTATCATAAACGGCTCTTACTATTTTGAGGCATATTCTTCTATGCCTATTTGAGAGTACATTCCCTCTATGCCTATTTGATCTAAATGGATCAAATACCTAAACATAAAACCTCAAATTATAAGAACCTTAGAAAATTTAGGAGACACACTTGTGGAAATTGGAACTGGTAACAAATTCCTGATCAAAACCCCTACATGGCATAAGACATATGGTAGACAAGTGAGACCTCATCAAACTGAAAAGCTTCTGCAAAGCAAAGAAACCATGAAGAAAGTGAGAAGACAGCCCACAGAATGGGAAAAATATCTGCCAACTGTTTGTTTGACAAAGACCTATCATCTAGCATCTACAAGGAATTCAAATGTACAGAATAGAATAAAACAAATAGCCCTATTAAAAAGTGGGTGAAAGATATGAATAGACTCTTCTCAAAAGAAGACATACAGGCAGTCAACAGACACATGAAAAAATGCTCAGCCTCACTAGTCATCAAATGCAAATCAAAACCATACTGAGATACTACCTAACTCCAGTCAGGATGACCATCATCAATAACCCAAAAAATAACAGATGCTGGAGAGGATGCAGAGAAAAGGGAACACTTCTACACTGTTGCTACTACCTCTGTGGAAAACTACTACAACCTCTGTGGAAAACAGCGTGGTGATCCTCCAAAGACCTAAACATCGCCCTCCATACAACCCAGCAATCTCCATTATGGTAATTTACCCAGAGGAACTCAAATTTCTCTCTGAAAAAGATACTCGCACACATATGTTTATTGCAGCACTATTCACAGTAGCAAAAACATAGAACAAACCATGTTGCCCATCGAAAGTGGACTGGATTAAAAAAATGTGGTACATATACTCGATGGATTATTACGTAGCCATAAAGAAGGACAAAATTATGAACTTCACAGCACTTGGATGCAATTAGTGTCTATAATACTCAGTAATTTATCATAGAAACAAAGAACTGAGTGCCACATGTTCTTACTCATAAGCAGACCCTGAACAATTATCATAATACTATAAGAAAGGGATTGGCAGTAGTGGGAAACTGCTGGGGAAGGAAGGGGTACTTCATCAATAACTGTACTTGTTCTCAAACCAGGCGAAGTGGGGACCAAAGTGAGGCCCAAACTTTACATGTACAATGAACATTTGTATACTTAACCCTGAATTGCACCCCATATCTTTAAAATAATAATTTTTAAATAAGCACCTTCTCACACCTATCACATTGGCTAAAACTTGTTTTAAAAAGGGATAAATCTGAGTGCTTACGAGGATGAGAGCAAGAGGGACTCTGACCCACTGTAGGTAAGAATGCAAAATATTACAACTCCACTGAAAACTTTAAACTTTTTTTACATTTGTTAACCTACCCTTGCTTTATTATCTAACTCGGTGGTCCCCAATCTTTTTGGCATCAGGGACCGGTTTTGTAGAAGACAATTTTTCCACAGACAGGAGCAGGGAGTAGGGGGACGGTTTGGGGATGATTCAAGCACATAATATTTATTGTGCATTTTATGTCTATTTTTATTACATTGTAATACATAATGAAATCGTTATACATCTCACCCTAAATGCAGAATCAGTGGGAGCCCTGACCTCCTGCCACTAGACAGTCCCATCTAGGGGTGATGAGAGACAGTGACACCTGAAAGTGTGTCTCTTATGTCCATTCTACTCCATAACCTCGTTTTGGTTCTATCACTGCAGGAAACCCTGCTTCATAAAGATAGGATATTGGAAATAGAAGCAGGGTTTTCAGAGTTCATCTGACAGGAAGCAGAGCTCAGGCGGTAAAGTGAGTGATATGGAGTGACTGTAAACACAGATGAAGTTTTGTTTGCTTGCCTGCTTCTCACCTCCTGCTGTGTGGCTCGGTTCCTAATGGTCCATGAACTGGTATCGGTCTGTGTCCCAGGGAGTTGGAGACCCCTGGCCTAACTATCCAACTTCCTATTTTCCCAAGAGAAATAAAAATGTATGTTCATATAAAAATCTGTACACAAATGTTAATAAAACCCTCATACGTAATCACCAAAAATGGAAAACAACCCAAATGTCCTTCAGTAGTGAATGGATTAACCAACTGTGATGTGTCCATGCAAAGCAATACCACTCAGTAATAAAAAAGAATGAACTATGGATCCACTAACAACTTTCATAAATGCCAAATGCATTTTGCTAAGGGAAAAGCCAGGCCCCAGAGGCTATAAACTGTATAATTTTATTTATAGAACATTGTAGGAAAGGCAAAACAATAAGGATGAACACACAAGAGTGGAGGTAAGAGTCGGGGGGGTGATTACAAATAGATGACATGAGGGCATTTTGTGGGGCAATGGAGCTTTCTGTGTCATGATTGTGGTAGATGTACACCTCTAAGCATTTTTCAAAACCTATAGAAACATACTTTCATAAATTTTATAGTATGTAAATTAAGAAATAAAAATTTTTTAATCTGAAAAATAAAAGAAATAAGGAATCATTTTTTTTCTGAAGAAAGTAATTTTGAAGCTGGTAGTGAAGATAAGGAAAGGAAACTATTTAGTAAAGAAAAAAGCTCCTTCTCCAAATTAAGAGAAAGACCCAGGTAAAAGTACACATGTAGAGATTAACCAACATACTATGTACTCAATTCTTTCCATGGATCAAGAGAAAAACAATGTCGACATTTTTCAAACCTTGTTGTATATTGACAGAAGAGGTCTGCTCCATGCAGTCCTTCAGGGATCCAGGCCTATGGCTCTTTCCTCCAGGCTCTTAGCATGCTGCTCCTTCAGCTGGCAGAAGGCAAAAGAGTATAAGTACACACCTAAGAATGCCCATGTTATGTCCAATCATTCCATTGGCCACAACTCAAATTCAAAGCGACACCCGATGGCAAAAGGAGCTATAAAATGATGTCTAGCACC
The DNA here is from genome assembly GCF_000164805.1 of Carlito syrichta. Lineage (NCBI taxonomy): Eukaryota > Metazoa > Chordata > Mammalia > Primates > Tarsiidae > Carlito > Carlito syrichta. Next base: position 161,175 of record NW_007073233.1, read on the forward strand.
CTGCAATATTATCATATTTCCTAATCTTTTTTTTCCCCATTTTGACCGGAAGGTCTTAGGACTCTGGTTAAGGTCATATTTGTATAGCTTCCTCTGATTACCCTCATTCACAGCAACTTCCCCTCCTCTTATTACTGTAAATTTTTTCAAAAAAAAAAAGCAGTAACTAAGCTGCCTCTATATACTTGAGAAATAACATAAATCACCTAAAATGAGATTCTTTTTCATATTTCAAACTAATCGATAGTTCTTTTATGGTAAAAAAAACATAGCAACCCTATTATCCCAGTTTTTCTCACAATTTATAGACAAATAGAACACAATGGACACTTAAACTGCTCTGCCTGCAAAAGTGAGGTGCTTTTGAGAATTGTTCACGGTGTCTGTATCTCAAGAGGCACAGGAGAAGAGGATCCCGATAAAAGCAAGAAGCAGGCCAGGCTCGATGACCCAGCCTGAGATCCCAGCACTTTGGGAGGCCGAGTCGAGAGGATTGCCTGAGCCTGCAGGTTCGAGACCCACCCGGGCAACTTGCCTAGACCTAATTTCTACAATAAATAAAAAATTAGCTGGGCATGGAAGTGCGAGCCTGTAGTTCCAGCTACTTGGAAGACTAAGGCGAAAGGATCGCCAGAGCCCAGCAGATGGAGGCTGCGGTGGCCAGGAACGTGCCACTGCCCTCCAGCCTGGGTGACAGACTGAGACTCCAACTCAGAAAAAAGAGCAAGAAGCAGAAATATGGGTGAAAGAGAAGAAGAGAGGCCCACTCACATGAGTAGACTAGGACCTCATGAAGGGCCTCAGCTGGTAGGAATTCTGTCTGTCAGGGAATTTCAAGGAATCGTGTTGACATTGATGTTTATATGTTTTTCTTTCCAGCACTGGCACTATCTCCCAGTACCTTTACATCTTTCAGTAAATACTTAGCAAATGCACATGTTTTGAGTGGTATCTTGGGTTTTTCTTAAGAAAACAAAGGAAGAAAAATTAGCTTACTGTGGTGCAAATCCAGCCAGACTCAGGTACCGAGAGCCATAGCCAGGGGATAGCAATAGCTGCCAAACTCTTGAACCCAAACCAAGAGACAAACTTGTAGTTGTTGGAATTCACATGAAAAATAGCGCTTCCTCTGGCTCAAGAATCTTTGGGGCGGACACAGCAGATTTTTCATATACATTTATGTTTCAAATTATTTTACCAATATCTTGAAGTAAAAAGCACTGTCTGGAGGACTTGAGATAAGGGTTCCTGCTGTGATATGTGTTACCTTTCCATGTGGATCATCTCATATATCAAATGATCTCTGGGATCTTGCAGGGTATATTTGGATACTCGGAGTTTATTACACCTCTAACCAAGTCTATAGCACAGGGTATATTATAGCTTCATCCCAGTAAAGAATGACGTTGCTATAAAAAATAGTTTGCCATGATGTGCACCCCAGGGTTGAAAGGAGTCTACCTGGCAGACGGAAAGTAAAGTTCTGTACCGCTTTGGTTCTGCTGAACTCTTGCACCCAAAAAAGGGATATCCTTGTAGATAGTGGAATTCACTGGCAAGACCTACAGACCAAGCCACATGTGAGATGATCACAGGCGGCTTTGCAGAGGGACTATGAGCACTGATCAGAATATAGTGCAGAAAGGGAAGTCAGGCCTGTGTTTGCCTTTTTTTAAAAAATGATTTTAGTGTTACAGATGAAAAGCCTGAGACCAGAAAGGAAGATGTATTGTCTCTGGCTACCCTTGTGAGTCAGCGAGCAGAGATGAGGTGCAGATCTTTGGAGTCAACTTCTAGTTCTTTCCACCACTGTATTTGCACACACACATGCACACAAGTACATATAACCTCACCCACACTCATTCTCTAAGAAGTAGCTCCATCTAAAATCCCAGACTTCAGTCCTAGACCTCCCACAGGCCACAGGCTTTTGGCAGACATAGGTAACATCCAAGCAGACAGTTTATCTTCCCAACTGCACCACTACTGAGCATTTGAAGTTCACGTCTTTAGTCTTTTTATTCATAAAAATTGCAGTGGTAGTATCATTGGAGATGAAAGGGCAAATGTGATCACAGAAACTAATTAGAGAACAATTAATAATTCAAAACTGCAATAAGGATCTTTTATAAGCAAGCACTATCCTGGAAATGATCCCCAAGCCTGAGACTACCCTCCTAAAGGAGATGTCTTCAAAGAAACAAAGAAAATTGCCATCAACAAGGGCGTGGAAGACTCTGCTTTAGATGTTTCCAAGTACTATATGGTTGGTCTCATAGGTATTGGTGGACTATAGGTTGATGCCATGTTAATTTCATTGTCTTGTCAAAATTCCATTGTCTTGCCATAGTTATTTCATTGAGACCATGCTTTGTATTATCTTTTTTTTGTCTTTAATAGTGGTGTTCCATCTCTATACTCCTGAATGTATGAGTTATTAGGAAAGAACCATTTGGTAAGAATTCTTCATGAACAACTTCTCACATCAGTTACTCATGGAAGAGTGGATTAGATTTTGCATTGTCAATTTTTCAAAACTCTAATGTTAGAAAGTATCTTCAGGCTAAGCATGGTGGCTCATGCTTGTAATGCCAGCACTGTGGGAGGCTGAGGTGGGTGTACAGCTTAAGCCCTGTAGTGCAAGACCAGCCTGGACAACGTAGCAAGACCCCCATCTCTGTAAAAAAAAAATTAACTGTGGCATGATGGAGCACACCTGTAGTTACAGCTACACTGCGGAGGCTGAGGCAGGAGGATTGCTTAAGGACAGGAGTTTGAGGGTACAGTGAGCAATGATCATGCCTCTGCACTCTAGTCTGGAAAACAGAGGGAGACCCTGACTCAAAAAATAAAACAAACCTCAGTCCAGTTATTTCTCTCCAAATGATAATTTGCTGGTTGATCTGCCTAGTAAAGAGAGAGAGTAGGTGTGGGACTTAGGCTATCTTTAAAGACACGGGGCATATTCTCGTGCACATCTGTAACAAACAATGCTTTTCAAACACTTCTGTTTCCACTGTTTCATTCCATTCTCATGATCCCTTGAAAGGTTGGAAATGAAAACACATTTACTGTCATTTGGCAAATGAGGACGAGGGCTAAAACAGGCTCAAGATTTACTCAAAGTAAAATTAAGTGACATGGGGAAGCTGGACTTGAACTTAGTTTCTGTCAAGCTCCTGGTCAAGTGCTCTTTCTACCTTACCAACCTCATCTCAATCAATTCCCTGCATCTTTCTTTCCCTAATAAGCCATTATTCTTATGGTTTGGGAGAGAAGTTTCCAAGTTTCCATGGCGGATTATTTCTCTGCAAATACTTTCCTTAACTGTTTTCTGCAAAGACAAGGGAACATTGTAGCATGCGGGGGGGGGGGGGGGGAAGCAACATAAGAGATAAGCAGGGTTTAATGGGGGTCCTGCCCAACCTCAAAGTTCAAATTCCCAGTGTGCTTAAGTTGTTCCATTTACCACTCCCTGATCACAGGGAAGCTTCTAAGATCCGCCACTCCTCAGTGGAATAGTAAATTACTCCCCTTCGTAAAATATTTGCATTCTAAAGAGACAGAGAAGACTTTGTCTAAAGATTAAGGAAACATGAAGCATGAGTCATACTATGATTTGGCCCATATGTTAGGAGGAGGAATTTTCATGGTGCATTTTTCTTAAAATTATACTATAGATGAGGAAATTCAGGCTGAAAGAGTCTGGGCAACTTGCTGAGGTTACGAAGCTGGTAATAAATGTTTGTAAAAGTAAGGTTAGAAAATAAAGGTAAATAAGGTGAATACCTAGAGTACCTAGGTGTAGCAGACATTGTGAGTTCCCTAACCACAACCATTTATACTTTCTTCCTTAAAAAAAGAAATAGAACTAAGTAACACACACGCACTCAAACAGATTCACATTTTTTTTTTGGTATGTAACCTTTTGTGTCCCCGTGAGTTTCAAGGAGACTGGTTTCATTTCAAATCCTGTTTAATCTAATCTGATGGTGGTCTCCTTTAGAGCGATTGGTTTAGAATTAGGCACCTAATATGTAAAGTGATCCTGTCTGGTGATATTGGTGTGGGAGTATTTGGGGTGCGAAAAAGTGGGAGTTTCTCAAAGAGTTTTTTCTCACTCTTCAAGGAAGATAGCAGGAAGAGTTTTGAGTTCTTTTGTTTTGCTTTGTTTTCCCTTCTTCTTACTTGTAGCCATGTTGTGTCTGGTAAGAGTGCCTGGAATGATGGCAATTATCCTGTTAACAACTTAAAAGAAAATCCAACATTTAAGAAGAAAAGAGCCTTCAGAACTATAAAGAAAAGGAGCTCAAGCATTTAACAGTGTGCACTTGCAGCTGACATCTTTTGGATTTCTTGTTATTACGAGACAGACGATTTCCTTATTGTTTAAACCAATGAAGTCCATACATTCCTGACAAAGAAGGCACTTAAACAGCGCCCTGCTGTTTTATAAGACTCTTCCAATAGCAGGTCACAACGTAATGACTCTTGCATAGATGAAAGGCGAAACATTTTGTAATATACAGCTCTGAATGAGAGAAGGCCGCCAGGTAGGGCCACATAAAAGGTTGCACCCTGGGACAGGTTGCAGCTTGTTGGAGTTGTAGAGGGCAGCGCATGCATGGCAAACCCTGAGGTTAGGTTTCTCAGGTTCCCCGAGGATTAGCTAATCTGAGTAACTTCTCTCGTTGGTGCTTAGAAGTGGTCGTTGTCTGGTACCAAGATCCGAGAAGAGAAGGGCTGGTGCATAGTAACCCTGGAGTATGATTGGTATGAGAACCTCATAAAGAAAATGTTTGAGTATGGATTTAGTCAGCTGCTCAAGAAGGGACATGACTAAACTCCAGTCAGTACCTCCAAATGGAGCCAAGACAGCACAATTAAAAATTTAAAAAAAAAAGCCTGGCTTGGTGGCTCAGCCTGTAATCCCGCGCCTTGGGAGGCTGAGGTGAGTGGATTGCCTGAGCATGCGGATTCGAGACCCGCCTGGGCAACTTGGTGAGACCTCATCTCTACAATAAATCAAAAATAAGCCGGATGTGGTAGTGCATGTCTGTACTACTTGGAAGGTTGAGGTGGAAGGATCGCCGGAGCCCAGCAAGTTGAGGCTGCGGTGGCTGGGAGCAGCCACTGCACTCCAGTCTGGGCGACTGAGTGGGACTCCAATTCAAAAAATAAAAATAAATAAATAAATAAATAAAAACTATGGTATATCTGATCAATCAAAAGCAGAAGCAGCGACCACCTTTTGCCATTTGCCTTCAGAAAAGTTTCCCAGGCAACTCTGAGCATTTCTTTTCTAAGCCTCCAGGAAACATGGACAATCCCATGAGGTTTCTGAAGGTCATGGGCCCAGAGTTCACATGTACACACTACACAAACACGCATACACACCCTAAACACATGGCAGTCACTTTTCAGGGAAGAATATTGAGTGATTGATACCCAGAAGTCACTCACTTCCTGTCCATTCCCAAGCATACAAGAAGACACCATGCTTAGCACTGCCAGAAATGAAGATTCAACATGAGCCCACAATGCCTTCACACACACACACACATACACACACACACACACACACATACACACACACACACACACGTCCAGGTTCAGCAGAGTCTGGTACTGTTGGTAAAATGAAGCCACATAAATCCACTACCCTTCAATAAGTCTCAAATCCCTGGTTTTCTGAAGCTGCTTTACAAAGCTATCTTATGAAACACAAAGGATGGTCTCATTTTTATTGAAAGATTAAGATAAGAGATAAGTTCAAAACCTCCTAAAATCTCCCTGAGGTGCAGATATATAGGAGGGAGTGCATCAGAAAAAGAAGGGCACTGAACTATGAGAAATAAGGATAGGTATATCAGTGGGGGAAAAAAAATCAAGGTTGATTTATCCTAAAGCTTTCTAAGGCTTAGATCTTATAGGGTATGGGATTACCTTTTAAAACTATTTTAAAGATGTCGTCTCTTAGAATAATCATTCAAATTTAGTCTGTCTAAAGTAAAGAGAACAGCTGTAAACTATCTACAGATGTACCGAGAATCCGTGTAAAAATAAGAAATGTCATTGTTTTCGTTGTCTTCTTCAAACAGCATTTCAGCATTTGTGCATGCTGCTGGGATGGGCCCTATATACTAAAAATTAGAGCAATTAAGTGTCTTTCTCCAAGTGGCTTGTAAAACAAGATAGTCACCATTCCAGATAAAGTCAATCGAGGAAAATGTACTGAATGCAATGTCACCAGGACGTCGTGAAATGATAGCAATGGAACAAAGTTGTCCAGCATACTCTGTGCCCAGGTCACCAGAGGGGATCAGAAGTTACTCAGCATCACTTCCTCCAGGCAGGCAGCCTCCCAAGAATTTCTGCCCTCTGGATACTTTCATTCAGTGCACTTTGTGATTGTCTCATCACAACACTTAACATACTGTCAACCATTGCCTCTTGGGTTGTCTGTAGGCATTCAGACAACCCACTCAGTAGGGTGTCTCAAACTGCTGACATTGGGGAGACGTGTCTCTCTGCCACCCTTTGACTACCATATTTGTGTGCTGTGTATATATATGTGTGAAAAAATTAACAGAGTATATGTGTGAAATATGAAAGGAGATCAGTAGCTGACTCTGTATAAAAATCAGTAGCTGACTTTGTATATACCAGTTGCTGACTTTGTATAGCAGTCAGTCAGTTCAAGAAGGTTTAGAGACAGTGTATGACCAAAAGGGGATATTTGTGACAATAAGACCGAAGAAAACTGTGGGATTTATGTAGGGACCAAAGTTTGTCTACTTTAGCATTTATTCATTCCCTCATTAGTTCACCATTTATTGAACACATCTTGAGTTTGAAGCTGCCTTTGTGGACTAAAATCCTACCAATATCTTCCTTGGCATTGAACATGTAATGATAAGGGTGATTTGGGATACAAATAGGGGAGAACAAGTGCTAAGGGAACATTCTATTTATCAATACAGAACATCATATTATTAAAGGAACAAGAAAAAAGAAATTACCAAGCAGCTAAAGACAAGAGAAGAGGACTTGCAGCCAAAAAAAAAAAAAAGTTAAAAAGTAATAGCAGGTTCTAAACATTTTATGAAGCAGAAAAATCTATTTGGGTTGATTTTACTATTTAAATTTTAAAAATTAGCAGAGTATAAATGAAAAGAATATGACAAATTTCCAGAAGTCACTTTTCAGCAAACTTGGATTCTATTTTTACATTTTCTTTATGCTTGCAAAGGAATATTTCGGGGCTCTTTAAATACTGGTCCTTCCTGGGTTATAAGAACAGCTGGCCATTTGTAGTACAATTTTACACTGAGTGACAAAACTTGACTTGTTTGATGCAGATTAGGGATTTTCTAAAGTGACTCTAAAAGTAGATCCAGAGCCAATGAACAAGCTTTTAATAAAGCTTAGTTATAAGAAAACCCATACACTATAAAAGGTATAGAAAACTAGACCTCCATGTCATGTTTTTATTTATTTATTTATTTATTTATTTTTGAGTTGGAGTCTCACTCTGTCGCCCAGACTGGAGTGCAGTGGCCGCTCCCGGTCACTGTAGCCTCAACCTGCCGGGCTCGGCAATTCTTCCGCCTCAGCCCTCTGAGTAGCCAGAATTACAGGCGCGCGCTCCGATGCCCGGCTAATTTTTTGGTTTATTGTAGAGATGAGGGCTTGCCAAGATGTTCAGGCAGGTCTCAAACCCCCGGGCTCAGGCAATCCACTCACCTCAGCCTCCCAAAGCGCGAGATTACAGGTTGAACCACTGAGCCCGGTTTACGTCATGTTTTTAAAAGGCTCCAAACTTAACTGGAAAACCAAAATCACAAAACTGCAACAAAGACCGTGGTGAATTCTTAGCATCTTGGTCTCCAAGACACTCACGGAGGGCTGCAGCCTTAATGAATGGTGGGGCCACTAATCCCAGAGGGGGAGCTGGTCTCCTAAAGAAGAAAAGCATGGGATTCAGGTGACCTGGGCTCTCAATAGGCTCTGAAACATATTGACTGTGTAATTTCAATCTTCTCTTCTTGGATCTTGGTCTCCCTCACAATCAAATGGATGGCATAACAGCTGTTCTGAATACCTCTCCAGGGAGTTCCACACCGCTGGGTTAGGAAATCTATTCGAGGAAAAAAATGTAACTCGACTATCCTCTGTAGTCTCTCTCTCTAGTTCTGACACGTTCAGAGACATACTATAATGTATAACATATAACAAACCCTAAAAAAAACAAGCTAGTGCAGGGGCTTATATTATTATTGTCTCTCTGTTGATGCCCCTTGACAGAGAATAGTTATTCTAAGTATTACCTAAGTACAGTTTTGATCGAAGTGTAAACTTTGAAATCAAATCAGTGCCATAACCCTTAGATCTAAGAGTTATGATGGCTGAATTTCTTAGGAACCAACAACTTCTTTGGTAGATTGACGGTTCATATTAGCCGAAGAATATAGGATTGAGCAAAGACCCCTGCCTGAATACTGACCTTAACTCTCCTGTTCACCTGTGAGACTAATCTATTGAAAAATCAAAGTAGAATGTGATTTCTCTAGATATCCAACATACTTAAGTTATTTCAATTTTGTGACAGTAGCAAAGGATTCTTCTATTGCCACGGGTCTGCCGTTCATTTGAGAAAGATACAAAGTCTCAATGGACATCAAAAATAATGCTAAAAGTAGCATGATATGGAAGTACCAGGGAAGGGACTCCTGCCTTCTTCAACTTTGGTTAAGTTATTTTCCCCTGCTAATATGCCCACATATAACCTGGTTACAGAAGGGGAGGGGATGGCAAGTGGCACGATTCTAACGAGCACAATGGCTAGTCACCTTCTTGGGAAGCTTTCTGCACAATCTGAAGGCTACTAGGGGAGGGTGCGATGTGGGGGAATGGGTCCATGTCACAAGAATGCATTGTGGTGGATGTGGGGAGGCAGGCCTAAGAAAACCACCCATGGGAGTGAGTTCCCAGAGAAGGAGAGAGGGAATGATGCAGAAGGGAAGGATGGAAAGGCAAAAATACTCTATCAGAATGTTATGAGAGCTGACAGCCCTGATATGTATCTCCTTAAAATAGAATCGGAGCCTGCCTTCAGAAATGACTCAATGTTAGGAAGACAGCACCATACACAAACACTTCACAGAGATTATTTTAAGTGTTAAGTGACAAGGGCCTACAACATATCAAGCGCTGGTGGAATGTTAGCTCCCGTGATACTGATAACGATGGTTATGAAGATGATAACAATATAAACAGTTCAATTAAACACTCACAAAGGCAGGCTGAGGCTAGAGGATAGTATGTTTGGAAGTTAGAAAAGGGAGAAGAGGTTGGTAAGGTGGTTTTATGACAATGGGCCCGTCCTAGTCTCCCGGGGCAGCCAAAACAAATTACCACAAATTGGGTGGCTTAAAACACATAAGTCTATTCTCTTACAGGTCTGAAAGCTAGAAATCTGAAATCAGTATTGGCAGGACCATGATCTCTTCAGAGGCTCAAAGGAATTTTCTGACCTTAACCTGTTCTTTCCTTCTGGTGATTAATTTATAATTTTTGGCATTCCTTGGTGTGTGACAGCATAATTCTAATCTCTGTTTCCATGTTCACGTGGGATTCTTCTCTCTGGGTGTTTGTGGTTCTGCGTCCAAATTTTCTATTCTTACAATATAGTACTCATATTGAATGTAGGACCCATGCTAATCTAACATGAACCCATCTTAATTTGCTTAAATCTGCTTACGTTTCCAAATAAGGCTACACTGATAAGTTTTGGGTGGACTTGAAATTGGGAGGGCCTCAATCCGGCTCAGTGCCGGAATGTCCAGTTAAAGAACTCAAATAGCAGGCATGCTGCTTATTGCCTCGTATTATTCTCTTAAGTACAACGCCTCCATTCCAGGAGATAGCAACGTAGGTGGGCATCATGCTTGCCACCTCAAGCATGGAATAAGTATGTGGGTATTTATCTGCCAAGTATAAATAGCTTGAATTGAGGAAGGAATGGTGGAGAATACAAAATGTTTGCCTAAATTGTAAGCAGGTGGCAGTGTGATCAGAATCATTAGTGAGCAGGGCCGGCCTTGGAAAACCTGGACACAGGCCACATTTATCTAGGGCAGTATTCCCCACACCAGTGAACAGTGTGCTCGCTGCACTTCCAGTGGGATGCCCAGCATCTGTGCTGATTACTCGTCCCTAAAGAGTCTGGATCTCAGCTATCTCAGCTAATTCCAGGCCCTTCGCTGGTAATAGCCTAAGAAATTTTCTCCCTGGGGAGTATCTCTGTACTCCAATAAGACACACTTAGAGATGTCAGAGTCCTGATGAGCTAAAGGAATTAGCATCTTGTTCTCAAGGTAGGAATTTGCAGAGGTATTTTAGCCATACCGCCTTCCAAGTTCTCTTCAAATGGCTCCGTAATGTGGCTTACTTGCTTTTTCTATCTATACGAATGGCTTTGGCACGGACATCACTCTTCCCTTAGTGTTTTCATTCTAGAAAAGGGCATTGTTTCTGTGGGCTGGTGAAGGGTGTCTCAGGAGTCAGAAAATAAGACGCACACCAAGGATGAAAATATCTAGCCGGAGGCCTCTGTATGTAAAACAGCTTCTTGCATGTAGAAGCCTCAATTAGTGGTGTCATTGTTCAGTGCCTTGTGAGTTGTCTTATCCATCGGGATGGGCTATCTTAAGATTAATTCCAGCCTGGGCTGGGAGTGGATCAAGGTTTTCCTAACTGTCCATGCCAAGACAGGAGAACACGTCACACATGAGTAAGATTACGTGGAGTGAAGAACCAAGAAACGGCAGGAATTTAAAATACAGAGGAGAGACGAGTAACATGTCAGCAGAGCTAGAGCCAAGAAAGCTCCAGACTCAGCGTCTGTGGACACCTGTGAAGGCTGAGTCAGCAGAGGTTTGCAGAAAGGCAAGGTGGAAGAAGAACGGTATGAACTATTAGTCCTGGGTAGCACTCACAGGACCCAGTGCCACGCGGTCTCGGTAAAGCCTCGACCCTGACCCTCTCTTCTCTGCAGTCTTGGAGGGGCATGACTCACCCTCCAGAGAGGCACCAAGAAGTAGTCACCCTGAAGTGGCTTAACAAATGTGGAACCTTGGACTGAGTCATCTGGAGGAGGAATTAGGGATCTTATCTTTAAATTAAAAAGAAATTGGAACCTATGGGCCCGAGCATTGGGAACTAATTCTTCATTTGTCATTCCCTGTGTAGCATTTTGTCACTAGAAGTCCAAAATTCTTTTCTCTTTTGATGCCACACCCTTCCTTTAGACCACTGTGTCACCATCCCGCCATCTGTCCACCATGCTTTCTTAGTGGATGCTTGACCTACTCATCTCAGATGACCCAGTCACTCACACTCTCTTCTAGCCATCAACCATCTGGGGCCCAATTTTCTTACCTAGAGGAGTCTAGAAAACCGAACCTTCATGGCCTTCTCCCTTGAAGTGTCCACAGAAGTTTGTCTGACAATTCTGAATGAGACAGAAAGATCAACTGGGGTCCCTTCCCTCCGCTTCATTCACATCCTCACCCAGCCCTTACTTTAAACCCCACTAACATTCCATTTCTGTACCTTAAATCCAGCTTTCGAACGCTCTTTCCCTAGAATCCTCTGTTCTCTCACTTCTTGTGTACTTGGTCTTGACCTGCATTGTCACCTCTAAGTCAGCAGTTCTAAAACTTGGTTGCGCTTTAGAATCACCTGAAATACTTAAACAAAATAATAATTTTCAACCCCCCACCCTCCATATATTCTGATTTAATCAGTCTGTTGGATTTAGGTATTGCAAGTTATTAAAATCTCCCCGAAAATTCTTTTTTTTTTTTGAGGTGGAGTCTCACTCGGTCGCCCAGACTGGAGTGCAGTGGCCACTCCCGGCCACCGCAGCCTCGCCTGCTGGGTTCCAGCAATCCTTCCGCCTCAGCCTTCCGAGTAGACGGAATTACAGGCATGTGCTACCACGCCTGGCTGATTTTTTTATTTATTGTAGAGATGAGGTCTCGCTGCCCAGGCAGGTCTCGAACCCACGAACTCAGGCAATCCACTCACTTCAGCCTCCCAAAGGCGCGGGTTTACAGGTTGAGCCACCGAGCCCAGCTGAAAATTCTTAATACCTATGCCAGCTCCTAGCTTTAGCCCTTTCCCTTCTTTCTTCTCTAGACTAGATCTTATGGGAACACAAGTTAGAGTCTCTTAATTCCTTGATTATATACCCCCTGTGCCTGGCCTTCTCCCCAGTGGGGTTGGAACCAGATAGGGAGCACAAGATCAGGGTGCAACTCCCAGGACTCAGGAAAGCAATGTTAGAGGGCAGAGATACAGAGCTGTGTTAGATGAATGCTAAAGTTAAAGCAGAAGTAGCCTGTCCCAAATCAGCCTTCAGTCTGAGATAGTGAGAAAATCAGCCTTCAGTCTAAGGTAATGAGGAAGTCAGCCTTCAGTCTAAGGTAAGAGCAGATCCCAATGCTGGCTTTCTGAATAACATAGTAGACACTTAGAAATTACTTGTTAGGACATCCATGACTATGCAAACTTCTCAAAGTTTAGAGGTGTACCTACCTATAAACTAGGCTTGTCAAGTTTTTTTTTTAAGTGAGTAGGATTGTGTTGAATAACTGTCTGACAATCCCCAGCCCTTGGTAAGTATCTCTTCTCTCCACTGCTAGCTTTAGCCACAGACTCCTCAGTATTCTTTCCAGAGACTGCCTTTCAGATAATTTTTGACACTTTCCTGATTTGTTTCGAATCCCAATCGATTCTCTTACATGGACCCAACTCCACACAGTATATCACCACTGAGGAATAGAGGGTGAACTGCTTTTGTCTTTCTATCTTCTCTTCCCAACTCCCAGGAAACTTTGTTCGACTCCGCAGGAGTTGGAAGAAAGAGGCAGACCCTCACCTACTCTGTGCTATCATCAGCTTCTGATATTCCAGTTGTAGAGAAATGTTTCCATCTCATCCACAACCCAGATAGTAAAATATTATGAACCCCAAAGTTCCAAGTACTAGTTATCAGAACAGTTCAAGCAAAAAGTAAATAGCGATAATATAATAGTAATAATACCAAATAATGAACCACTGGATTATTGATTTGAGAACAAAATACATCGGTGTTTGATTGGAAATGAGATGGATTTGACCGTTATATACTAGTTATGCTGAGATCACAGCCACAGTGGAATAGCGGATTAGAACTGTCTGACCATAGGTTGTGCTTTATATAAATATATGTCATGAAATGTATCAGCCCTGCCATGGTTCTATTTTGGGATACTCACACCACTGCTGAAATTAATGCTTATAATTGGGAGATGGGGCTAGCAATTCTTGGCAAGTAGCATTAGGAGCCAGGTGCCTATAATAACCTTCCTCCAGTCACATGAATTATTACTGAAATAGCCCACAGAACATGTGTATACAGGGTAAATATATTATGAGGACATAACAGAATGAAGGATATCACTTATATGTGTGCCAGGAACTGGAAAAAAAAATCTTTTAACCCCAGAAGCAATAGGAATGCACTAGAAAAGAAAAAAATTGATGGCCAATACTTCTGGAATTAAGCAATGCAATCATTAAGTAATAAGGAATGAACTTCAGTAGACAGTATGCCCCTACAGTTACACTCCAAATTGAAAAAACAAAGGCCATTCCAAGTGAGAAAATGGCATGAAAGGTGGAGAAGTTCTCCTCCTAAGAATCATCACTTCAGCTTCTCTTTTCTTAGGGTCAGTGACATCAAGACATCACAAATACTGAAGGAAAAAAAAGCTTTAATGTTTGCTTCTGAGACGTACTTCTATATTTTGAAAAGAGCAGAAAGTGTGACGTAGAGAAACATACCTTAAAAAGATGGCTGATGACCCTACAGAGCTAAAAATACCGAGGGAACGTCCACCCACTGTTTTAGTCCAAGAATGTTTGATGGCTAATAAGTAAGGTATTTGTTTCATGTTTGTTTTTAGTTCATTTGCTCTTGAACAGGGATTAGCATTGGAGCCATGCCCTCTGTAAAAACTTAGTCAGAACCTATATCCTGTCCATTTCCAACTTGACTGTGTACATTCGCCAGTTTGGGGACAGTATAGATTCTAGATTTGGGGTGAAACAGAGCCAAAGTTTGTGAGCTCAAGGATTAAAACTCACCAATACTCTGACATCTTGCAGAAGAATTTCTGTTTTAAAAGTTGGTTTTACAGCTCCAAATAGAAAAGAGAAATAAATTTTTATTTTTAGCAAGTTTTATGGGGACATTGACTCTGTGAATAAGAGCAGGCCAACTTAAGAAGGCCAAGGTAAAGAATAACAATCAGAACATAAATTAAACACCACATGAACTGATACCTCTCAAAAGAAGATATACAAATGACCAAAAAAAAAAAAAAAATACAAAAAAAAGTTCATCACTCATCGTCAGGGAAATGCAAATTAAAACAACAATGAGATACTACATTACACCAGTCAGAATGGTGATTATTAAAAAATCAAAAAAAAATAGATGTGGGTGCCAATGCTGAGAAGAGGGAACACTTACACACTGTTGGTGGGAGTGTAAATTAGTACAAGCTCTATGGAAAGCAGTATAGAGATTACTCAAAGAGCTAAAAGTATATCTACCATTTCAGCCAGTAATCCCACTACTAGGTAACTACCCTAAGGAACAAAGGTCGTTCTATAAAAAAGACACCTGCAACCGCCTGTTCATTGCAGCACAGTTCACAATTGCAAAGATGTGGAAGCAACCTAAATGCCCATCAACCTATCAGTGAACAATGAAAATATGGTACATCTACCCCATACACAGTTATTTAAAAAAAGAATGAAATCACGTCCTTTGCACCAACATAGACGGAACTGGAGATCATTATCCTAAGTAAACTGACTCAGAAACAGAAAACCAAACGTTGCACATTCTCACTCATATGTGGGAGCTGAACAGTCACAAAGATGGAAATAATAGACACTGGGGACATTAATAAGAGGGGAGAGGGAAGGCAGTTGAGAGTCAGAAACTATTTACAGGGCATAATATTCACTATCTGAGTAATGGGCCACATGAGACCCAATTTCCCCCACTACACAATATGTTCATGTAATGAATATGCATATGTACCCCATGAATCCAAAATAAAATAAATAAAAATTAAAAAATAATAAAAATTGAGATGGATGTTTTGAATAGCCAGAAATATAAGGTCATTTTTTGTTTTTGTTTTTTTGAGTTGGAGTCTCACTCTGTCGCCCAGACAGGAGTGCAATGTCATGCTCCTGGCCACCACAGCATCGACCTGCTGGGCTCTGGTGATCCTTCCGCCCCAGCCTTCCAAGGAGTCGGAACAACAGACATGTACTACCACGTCTGGCTAATTTTTGATTTATTGTAGAAACGAGGTCTCGCCAAGCTGCCAGGGCAGGTCTCGAACCCGCGGGGTCAGGCAATCCACTCACCTCAATCTCCTAAAATGCTGGGATTACAGGCTGAGCCACCAAGCCCCGGCCATAAGGTCTTATATAGGAAGCAAATATTTAGAAATAAAACTACTGTTAGAAAAGATAATAAGATATATCCAAGCACCACCATCTACATATAATTGGATTTCCTATAATAGTAAGAAGTGCTGATCTGTATAGAAATGCAGGAGCAATCCATATAGAAATAAAGAAGACTTCTCAATTTAAGTAAGACTGTGGGCTCAGACTGAGAATATTCATCATGTTTCACATAAGCCTAAACAGGTCCTAAAACAGTTTTTAAAGTCAGTCAACAAAAGATGATTCCTACACAAATCTAGAAAAAAAAGTAAAAAAACAATTTACTTACAAAAAATGAAAATTACAAAAGAAAAGAAACGCAGGTTGGCTGTAATTCTTCCTCACCAACACTGAGCATTAGAATTAAATGAAGGCATACATACAAAGCTTTGAAGACACAGTTTATGAATCAAAAGTCTTCTATCTAGCCAATATTTCATTTCTGTGTGTAATCTAGAAAAGAATTATGAGATAGTCGGAGACTCAGAATACTTACCTAAGTCCTCTTCTCGAACTACTTAAATATCTGCTGTAGAATTCCCAAAAGAGTAAAAAAAAAACAAAACTCAAAAATGGAACTGTCAGTGCAGAAAAGAACTGTTGTGAGTATGAAAAATAGTGAAAAATCTTCCAGTTGTTCAAATTACAGCTATGAAAACAAAAATAAAATTATATTTTAATTATAATGTAGATATTATTAAAAAGGAATTATAAGCAGAAATAAACTTGAGACATCAAATTTTATACCTATTTTAGAGGCAATTTTTGAGCATTGTGTATTTTTTGTTTTTATTATTTTTAATTGACACATAATTCTACATATTTACAGGGTATAGTGTGATATTTTGATACATTAATACAATGAGTAATGATCAAATTAAGGTAATTAGCATATACATCTCCTCAAACGTTTATCATTTCTTTGTGTTGAGAACATTCAAAATCTCCCTTTTAGCTTTTTGAAAATATACATTAAATTGTTAATTTTAGCCACTCCATAGTATGTGGAACACTAGAACTTATTCCTCCTGTCTAGATGTACTTTTGTATCTGTTAACCAATCGTCTCCTTGTGAGAAAATAAAAAAAACAGGAGTTGATAAAGATAAAATTACTTGGTCACGGTCATAAACTAAGTTGGCAGAGCCAGAATTGGAGCCTAAGGAGTCTGACTTTAAAACACCAAGGCTTTCCCTCTATGCCATATGCCAAAAAAGTTACATGTTTTTTGGATAATGTACAGAGTTAGAAAGAAAATCACCACCACAATGGAGTCTGAGGGCATGTGACACAATGAATTACTATCAAGACACTTTCAGTTTCATTATTTAGACTAGGATCATCTGGAAGGCAGGGCACATTTGGGAAATAAGGCTTGCCCAAAACTTACAGTAGTTTAAGACATTGTCTGAACTAATGTCATATGTAATTCATACAGTGATGAAGGAAAGGAGGAAGGGAGGGGGAGAGAGAGGAAGGAAGAGAGAAGGAAAGAAGAAAAAAAGGACACAAGGGAGGAAGGCAAGGTCATGATGGTTACAGACTTCATAGAGAGGGTGATTCTTTGGGATAATTTTAATGATGAGAATGTAGCCTGGCAAGAAGAAATGCAACAAGATAATACAAATCATTCCTCTGCCCTTCAAGCTTTGGAGATCACTTAAGAAGTGAAAAGCACTTTCTACACATCTTTAGTGACAGCCAGAAAAACATACCCTTGGTCAGAGCATTCTTGTTGGTTGAGTAAAATAAAACTAAAAACACCGGGTACACTTTGCTTTCCTTTTTAGGACTGATAAAGCTAGAAACTTCTTCATATTTTCCATACCCTTTAAACTTTAGTGCTTTCCAAATGCACCCTCCTCCCATGCACACACACTCAGCCCACATCCCTTTAGCAATCCATAGCATGCTACAACCTCTGCTTCCTTACCTGCCAGATTGACCTCACTTTAATTCCAGAGATTAGAGAACCAAGGTGACCTGGAAGTAAATTCATTAGCAGACCAACCTTTAGAAAATGTGTACCTCCAAGTCATCCCATTGTCTCCACTTCTTCTCTTCAAGGGCCCCCAATTATCCCAGTATGCCTCCCTACAATGAAATTCTCTCGATACGCACAGGTTTATGAATATTTTTAGCAGAGCTGGAAAGGGTCATATAAATAATCTCACCTAAAGAGGTAGATATCAAGACCCCAAGGAGAACAAGGCTTTCCCAACGACTCATAGCAAAATTAATGTCTAAACCAGAACTAGAGGTAACATCACCATGCCCAATATGCTTTAGTAAAACTACATTTTCTATATAAAACTATGTCTATATTTTCTAGAATGTCAATGCAGTGATTAGGCAATCTGTCTGTTCTAATGAGATAAATTCACTTCGCTTTATCTCCTTTCAGGTAAAATATATATATTTTTCACAGGGGCCTTTTGAAAAGTCTCTATTTTTCTCTTAGTTTAATCCAAGAAAGTACCTTTCATGTCAAAATTCTAGACCTAAAAACTATGATAAACATTCTAAGCCTTCCTAACTCCGAAACAGACTTTGAGGGCCTCATCTATGTTCACATAAAGGGTGATACTTCACTCATCCATTGGACATAGATGTCTATCCAGGTGGCTCATGAAATATAATGTTTATTTTTAGAAATGAACAGCTCCATTCTATGTAAGCAAGAAATAAGAGAGGAGAAAGTAAATTCTACACACCCTTAAAAGTTTGTCACAGTCAACTTAGGAAAACCTGCTCCTTGGAAAACCAAGTTCAAGTCTGGTTCTTTTCCTGGGAGGAAAGATAAATTAAAAGACAGGAAGTGTTTCCCTCCCTTGTGCTATTGTGATCGATGTTCAGATCCCACATATGAGTGAGAACATGTGGTATGCGTTTTTTGGTTTCTGTGATAGATCACTAAGTATGATAGTCTCCAACTCCATCCAATTTGCTGCCAAGTCCATGATTTTGTTCTTCTTTATGACTATATAACACTGCCGGGGGGTGGGAAAATAACAACACAAAGGGTATCTGGCCCTAAACCAGGGGAAGTGAGGACCAGTTGGAGGTCCAAACTTCACCTGCATGTCCATTACTTATGTACCCAATCCTGACTTGTACCTCACATCTCTATAGTAAAATAAAGTTTAAAAAAATAGAAAGTCAAAGTCAAAGGCATTAAACAATGAATGAGGAAGTCAAATTAAGCAGAAGTCAGGTAAGAAATATTTCAATACATCTGCAAACAAAACTATTTGAAAAGAGGAGCATCTGAAAGATGAGAGGAAAAGGGGTATATCACTTTCTTCTTTCCCTTTTGGTTTGTAGTCATTGAGAATATGCACTCTGTTCTGATTGGAATTAGGATTGGTGCATAGGCCTGGGTAATGCAATTCATCTCACACACCAAGTCAGGCTTATTCAAAGTGATTCCCTTGGGACCATGAGGTGGGACTCCACGGAACTAAGTCTGCCTTGGGGGGGGGTGATAGAAAGAATGGTGGCATGCTTGCAATATCACTGCATGTGAGACGTCCCTGTCACACCGAGCCTTTAGAAAATATATGATTAAGTATCCCCCACTGACCATGAGAACATACATTCAGAGATAGTCTTATTCCTGACAATAACCTTGCCGTATGTCTGTCTTCTCTTACTTGATTTTGAATTCTGGGTTTCCTGGTTCTTTGCCCTCAGCTTTTATACAGCACTCTGATTGAGAGGTTCTCCCAAGGTTAAACCACTCATATATCAGTCTAATTTGTCCTGATCCTGAGAGAAAGCCCTTCCTTCTGCTAATAGCAGGTATTTCTCTAACATAGTACATTGGTGGTAGTGTTTTCTTGACTGCCCCATCTCCTCTACAGGTAGAATCCCCAGCTGTGTGACTCTTAGTAAGAAACCGAGCCTCCACCCCTCCCTGGAATCCAGACCACTAGCATCTGATTCAGGACAAGCTGACTGGAAGCCCCTACCTGGGTCTGCAAAACTTGATACAAAGGGCCAGTTTACAATTCCTTCAGAGAGGAGATGTGTAGAGGCACAGCAATTGCCCTGCTGTGGCAGCGTTCAGCTGTGACTCTGATATCAGCAGTGTTTGTAGAACATGAACACACTATTCCTGGAGTGTGATGTTGACTGTTTTTCATTTTCCCTCAGATCCAAGCCTGCTTCTCCAACCTTCCCATTTGTTCTATAAACACCTTGATATCTTTCTAATAAATGCCTTTTCTGTTTTAGTTCATCAGATTTTATCTTGTACCAAGAACATTGACAGACCCAACCAGTGGTCACAGGTTTCTAACCAAAGCTTTACTTCTTTGTAATTTTCATCTCAGAAAAAAAGATTTCTGTGCAGGAAGGACTTTGAGGCAACCTGTTCAAGATGTGGCATACATATGTTTGTGACTGACCTAATCAGGAAAAAAAAATGGATGTCAGTATCTCAACAAATTAACCACTACTTGAAATGCACTGTGTGATTTGGAAAGGACTTTGAAGCTGAAAGACTTCCTTCTACCATTTGACTAGCTGTGCAATCCTAGATAAGTTACCTAGACTTTCTTAATCTAAATTTTCTTATCTATAAAATGGAAAGTTTATTTATTCATTCATTTGACGAGTATTGATTAAGTACCTACTGGCTGGTCTGCACTGAGGAAATAATCTTAAACTTTTGGTGGAGAGAAACAAAAATATCACATCATTTGAGGTTTAAAAGCTGTGATAAGTGCACTAAAAAAGGAAACACATCTCCATGGGGTTCTGATGAGGTAAGAGAAATTTATCCAGGGAAGAAATATTTGTGTGGAGGACTAAAAGATTGGTAGTTGGGTAGCTACATTTCAAGAATGTGTGTGTGTGTGTGTGTGTGTGTGTGTGTGTGTGTGTGTGTGTGTGTGTGGTGTGTGTGTGTATGTGTACTTTTGTGTAGACATCAGGGGGAGAGAAATTGAGGCAGAAAGACTATGTGGATCCAGGGGTGTGCGAAAGCATGGTATGTCAAGAAACTGAAGAAAAACTAGTGAGCCACGAGTAGAGAATGCAGAAGAGATCAGTGTGAAATGAAACTGGAGGGTGATGAGGCTATAAGAGTGTAAAGGTGATGTCAGGGATAACAACATGTTTTAAGTAGTGAGTATAATGGACCACTTTCATTTTTATTCTTCTCTAAAGATTTCTCTTTGGATTAGTTGGAGGAGGTACAGGAAAACACAATGGTAGATAGACCCTGGAGGCCCGCTTCAATATACAAGCAAGGAATGGTCATGGCTGGGCCCAGAGAAATGACCAAAAATGTAAAAATAATTGAAAGTAGTAAGATTAACAGGACTTGGTGATAAATGAAAATAGGTTAAAGAGGAAGGTAGGTAAGATGACTCCATAATTTCTATTTGCATGTGCAGATGGGTAGAGCTAACATTCCCTGAGGTAAGGAGCCTGGCAAAGGCTCTACTTTAAAGAGCAGGTCATGAGCTGGGTTTTCAGTATGTTGATTGTAGAGTGACATTGAGATTCTGAAGCTGTTGAAGCAGCAGGATATTTGTTTCTCTAACCCAGGGGATTATTGGTAGAAAACATTTTGAAATTATTCACATGGAAAAGTTGTTTGAAACCATAAATATTAGTAAGATTTTGTAGGGAGAGCATAGAGTAAAATGGTCCAGGAGTCAGCCCTGAGAGGTTATGGCACTGAAAAAAAGATGGATAGAAGAATTTGGCAAAGAACTCTTAGGACTAATTAGAGATCTAGGAGGAAACTAAGGAGATCATTATCACAGAATCCAAGAGAAGAGTGTTTCAAGGGGAGAAAGAAGGAGTGTTGAATGCTGCCAGTAGATTAAGAGACATAAGAACTGAAAAATTCCCATTAGAATTAGGCACCCTAGCGAGAACCACTATCAGAGACATAGTCACCAAATTAACAGACTATTGCTGTCCTAGGGTGCCTGATGAACATATTCAATGTGGGCCAGTGATAGTACCAAGTTCAGGTTCACATTCAGCCAAGAGTCAAAGCAAAGAGAATTCTTAAAATAGTGAGTCTTTATATTATGATCCTTCACATTTTTCAAAGAATTTTTTTTTTTTTTTTTTTTTGAGTTGGAGTCTCACTCTGTCGCCCAGACTGGAGTACCGTGGCCACTCCCGGCCACCGCAGCCTCACCTGCTGGGCTCTGGCGATCCTTCCAAAGAATTTTTATAATATTAATTATCTAAGTTGATACAATAAGTTTCCAGCTTCACACATGTGATTTCCACTTTATGGACGATGAAACTGTGGTCCAGAAAGTTGAGGTGATGTGTCGGATGCTTATAGATTCAGGGACAAAACCTAAATTCAGACATCTTGATTCTAACTTCAGTTGAGGAAAGGCCTTAGGCTGCCTGATTTACAACATGAAGAGAAATCTTCGAAGAGAAAAATAGAGCAACGCCACTCAAGCTCCCACCTGCGGCTTTTCTGGCTTGGAAGATTGAGTTCAAACCCATAGAGGGTGATTTTACGTATTCTAAAAGATCTTCTGCTCCTAATAAAATATTTTCTATCAAGCCTTTGTCATTCGTCATTCCTTTCCCAGAGGCCATCTGAGTCTGCTGACGGTTCTGCTTTATGTAGCTCAACCAGATCTCTTCTAAAGATTAGTGCTCAATTCTGGACATTACATTTTTAATGGCAACATGGATAAACTAGAGAGTAAGCAAAGGACAGTGATAAGGATGAGGAGGGTGGCAGGAACAGTCCCAGAGGTGCCATATTGTTATTTTCATTATCTGACGGATATATTAAACAGAGGAGGTTCTGTTTATTATGAGTAGATGCTGATGGGAAAATGTGGCACGCGAGTGTGTGTGTGCATATGTGTGTGTGTGTGTGTGTGTGTGTGTGTGTGTGTGTGTGTGTGAGTGTGTGTGTAACAAAGAAAAACTCTCTCTAGGCATGAGAGTTACTTGATGGCACATGATGACTCTATAAGTCAAGTAACCCCCATCAGTAGAGGTGGTCAAGAAGAAACTAAATGGACATATTGATCACTTACTCTGACATGGAGACAGAGTCAGTTCATCGCAGGCAACTGGCCAGGGCAGTAAACTAAGTTCAGGAAAAAAAGGAACCAAGAAGCAATGACAATTCTGAATTCTGCAGTAAAATTATCAGCCCAAATGTGAAAGAGAAAGCACTAGTTAGAGGACAGTTAGATGAAATGAGAAGCAATACATGAGTAAAAAACCTAGGATACTAGTAGAGAAAAGGATTACAGATAGGAAAAAAAAATTCCAATTACTTAAACATTCTGCAAATATATATTGAGTGATTACTATTATAAAAATGGCTGCATAGATAGTGAACATATAATATAGTGAGTTATATTATATAATCTGACTATTCTTCACAACTCTGGAAAAGTAACTATTATTAGTTCCATTTTATAGATGAGGAAGCAGGCTGATCATTACACAATTGATGAGTGACTGAGTTAGAATCCTAACCCAGTTATTTCTGACTTTGAAGACTATGCTATGTCGTCTATTGAGAAATAAAGTGGGAATACAATAGTGAGCAAGATTCAGACATTAGAGTATTTACAGTCTAGAAAGAATGCAGAAATAAGTGAGCAATTAAAATGCAGTGTGCTCAGTATAATTGATTACTAGCAAAAGAACATTTTTCATGCCTATTAGATTCCCTAGCTGCTCATTTCTGATAAAACCTGTCTCTGAACTATGCCAGTTTGCAAGGAAAGCAAGTGGGCAGAAAAAGATGAGTTACATTGATCAAGAAAATTAGTTACAGGGTTACGCAGACCTGGATTTAAATTCCGACTCCTCTGCTCAGTGTTATAGGGCAATTTTCCTTGGGTCTCATACTTCTGCACATTTTTGGAGCTACTGCCTTTGTTCCTCTTTTCAAGGATATTAGAATAGCAAATAGTCTTAGAAGAGAGAGTCTTACTTTGGAGTAAACGTCATACCTACTTACTGGCCAGCATTATATAGTTAATGTCTCTCTTCAGAGCAAAAGGCAGACATACTTGCTGTCCATTATAAAATATTTATACTCTGTTAATTCAGGATCTATCTCCTACAATAACTTATTGACTGTGCAGGTATCACCTGGCCCATTTGTATAGCTCAGTGGGAGTTAGGGATTGCAAAACGAACACAAACGCTGATATTTTGGCTACTTATATTGCTAGCCAGGGAATTTGGAGCGGGTTATTTAATCTCCCTAAGCCTCAATATTTTTAGCCATAAAATGGAGGTAATGTATCCCAACATAAGGTTAAATGTGGCAATCTAACATATAGCATACAGTGTCAACATTAGCTAACACTTGGAAGCACTAAGCTGAGATGAAAAGTTCGGCGATATAGAGGGAAATGTAGACTTTTACTGATGCCATAGGCAGGATTTCTGTGAGATCGGCAACTGACACAGATTTTGAATAAAGTGCCAGTTCAAACTATTAGTACTAGATTGCTGTGACGAGAAAGATTTTGAAGCTGAAACTTGACTGAGCAAGGAAGATTGCCTAACAGACTAGTGAGGCCTGCTATGGGTCTTGACTAGGAGGAGATGTGTATACATTCTTCGCATTTGCCTCTTGGGATAAGATGTTATTTAATATCTCTTCCACCTTTATTTGATTTGTGCCACAAACTTTCATCTGTGCACGAAGACATAAAATGCAAATTATCCTGGAAAAAGAAATACAATGATTTAGTCATCTCATTCAATTATCTAGGGGTACATTTGCAATTAGTTTATCTTGAAGATTGTATCAGAATGATGCAGTACTTACAATCAGATATGCTGTGGGTACTTTATTAAGATTAGTTTATAGTCATCCTGATGTTAACAATTGCAAATGCATCCCTAGTCACGGAGCCTCTCATGTTGGGTATTCCTGGGACACAAATTAGCTTCAAAATCTCTATCTACTCTACCTTGGTAGTATTCACCATGTGACTAGGGGATAGGTTTGAAAGAACCAGATGGGCTCACTCTATTTTTCCCAAGCCAGAGAAGACTCCATAAATACTCCCTAAGGCATTAGCTCCATGCTTCAGCCTTCATTTTAAGCAGACCTGCAGGGCCTTCTCCTGTAGCTGCAAATTTTTGTATGGAGAAAAATTTGACAGAAAGTATCCTAAAAATGTTCACTCCTTTGGACATGATAATTCTATGGCTTTATCCTAGGGAAACCATTGAAGATGTGCACATTCATTTATGTCCAAAGTTATTCATTGTAGCATGCTTAATTTTTTTAAAAAAACTTAAATTTCTTGCAAATGAGGATAGAATAAATAAATTATAATAAACCAGAATGGCTTAACAGTCATTAAAGTTATATATTTGAATACGTTTAATGACATAGGAAATTTATCTAAAATAGTATTAATGAAGACAAATTAGGTATATGTAATCATAGTTTTTAAAATAAACAAACATTTAAATATAAATATTTCAAAATAGAATACAAATATAACATATGGGGGTGTGGGGAGACATGTTTAACTTTTTTTTTTTTTTCACTTCAGGTGTAAAAAGTGTCCAGGCTGCAGAGAAACTCTGTAGGCTAGCCTCTGTCCTAGAAAAACTGACCAGCTCTTGGGAAAAATAGAGTATGATCTGAGGTGGATTGTTCCATGTGCCTTGCCTTTTTTAAACTTCTTCAAACAGCGTATTGATTTTCCTATCCCAGATAAAACTTTCTCAATATGGGCAGTTTTGGTAAGGCTATTGATCAAGGTGCCCACTCTTACCTAACCAAGATGAGAGGCACATGACCCGGTCTAAGCTAATTGGGAACTCTCAGGGATTTGGATTGTGAGAACAGGAATAAAGATTAATAGTGATGTAGCCCCTATAACAGTGGCCTGGAAAGATAGACACTTTTTTTTAAATTACAAGGAATCCTGTTGCTACTCTGTCCTCATTTTTCTGAATCTAATTCTTCAGCTCTTCCTTTAATTCTTGACATGCTATTTAACCTCTGACATGTATGCTTTTGATAAAGTTACCTAGAGTTGGCTATTGTGTCTTATAAATAAATACAGTAAAAAAAAGTATTATGTGCTGTTTATGTGGTTGGGATCTTAGATCCAAAACCAACGTGTCTCCTGGCCACTGCCCATTCTGTTACCTCCCCTGCTTTTGGGTTTCTGACTTCTCTCTTCATTTCCTACTGCAAGTTGCCAGTCCTGGGGCGCAACTTTCAAAATTAAGCAGCTTTCTACTTGTTTTTCGGCTGGCACACTGCCCAGAGGGGCAGATCTTGTCCAGTGATTGTCAAAGGTATCCAATCTGCATAGCTCTTTGTGTAGCTGCCTCTTAGACATCCTTGCACTGATTACCTGAAATGGCTGGCATTACCATCAGAAAGCAAGGGAATGATGTTACTGTAATTCATTTTTTATTTCAGTGCGAGAATCTTTTGATTCTCATGTAGGATAAGTGGATTTTTTTTTTCCTAGTGGCTATCATTGCTCCAGTGGTTGGCATTTTCCATACACATGGCTTAAATTCAATGACATTACATTCTCTAAATAACGGTGAAACTTCTCAGCTTGACTTTTATGATTCCCCCCCCCCCACTCCCCACCACCACCATTGAAAAAGTTTGCCACAATAGGTCTTAAATACAAGAGCACATTGAGGCACTAATGAAACACAATAGGCTCCTACCAGATAAGGTTGTTATTAGTTAACTCTAAATCCTCTCCAAATAGGTGTATCAGGAATACATTCACTCTGAGTCTTACCATCCAGGCCTCTTTTAAAGCTCAGTTCAAAATTTAGTTCTTTTAGATGAATACTGAAAGAGCATAATGTTTAAAAATATCAATAGATATTTTTAATTTATTAGATAATTTTGTATCTAATAGAACTAGGTTAGATATGTAATTTTAGCCAACTTGCTTAACTTTTCTGAGAATCAATTTCTCAGTCCTATATATATAAAGTCTTAAATACACTTTTTGTAAAGATTAAATAAGATAATATGTGCAAAGTACTTGATATTTGGAAGGTGTACATTAAATGTTTTTTTGTTTGTTTGGTTTTTTTTGAGTTGGAGTCTCACCCTGTTGCTCAGACTGGAGTGCAGTGGCCGCTCCCGGCCACTGCTGCCTCGACCTGCTGGGCTCCGGCGATCCTTCCGCCTCAGCCTTCCGAGTAGCTGGAACTACAGGCACACGCTACCACGCCCAGCTAATTTTTTTTTATTTATTGTAGAGATGAGGTCTCACCTGCCCAGGCGGGTCTCGAACCCATGTGCTCTGGGAATCCACTCACCTCAGCCTCCCAAAGGTGCGGGATTACAGGCTAAGCCACCGAGCCTGGCTAAATGTTAAATCCATTGTATTTGTCTTGGTTTTACCTTATTTTCTGTATTTGACTCCATGTTTCCAAATAATTTATGAACTTTATATTATGTTGATTTGTTATTGCTTATGTTTTAGTATAGAATGTGCTTTTTTAAACAAAGCAAAATAAAACAAGTCAAAACAACAAAACATTATTAAACAATATCTTTCCAGAACACAAAAAAAGCCATAACATTTTTCTTCTGTTTCTTCACAAACATTGCCAATGTTGTTCTACATATCCTGCCCATTTGTTCAAGTATACCTTAATGGGATCATAATAAACAGTGGTGATAAAACTACCTTACACTTAGATAGCATTACACTAATCTTCAAAGGGTTTCATATTCATGGCTACATTTGATTGTGTTTTAGTTGTTTATTCTATGAGTTTGCTGTCTCATAGGTTACACTGATGCCTATCTTACATTTCATGATGTAAATAAAATAATTACAGTAGCGTTGTAAAGATTCATGATCCCAACAAGGGCAAAAATGTCTCAAGGACAATGACCTCTTCTTTATTGCGTTCACACACTCACACTTGTCTAGGACTTCATCATGCCCTCTGCGTCTCTAAAAATCTATTCTGAGAAACTATTAGTCTTAGTAAAGCATAAAAACCTGAAAACTCCCAATTATTTTTTGAAGGACCTGTAAAGACAGGCAAACAATAAAAAGAAATTCATATAAAGGAAATTCTAATTTTTGAGAGTAGATTTGTGTATGTTGAGAAATGGCTTTTAAACATTCTATTCAGTCTATTAAAGTTGGCAAGGCTATCAGAAATAAAGATAAACTGTTTAGAAACATGGTTTAACACATGGAAATATTTATTTTGTGTGTGTTGACTTGTTTTTCTTGTCTGTGGCCTACTCCTGGTAGTCCTACCACAGACAGTCAATGAGGACTGAAGTCCTGCACTCTAGCCCCATTCAACCTTGTATGGTCCAGTGCCGTCAACAACCAGAGATTGCTGATTCTACATTAAAAATGCCAGTCCTAGCCGGCCTTGGTGCTTTGGGAGGCTGAGGTGAGTGGATTGCCTGAGCCCACGGGTTCAAGACTCACCCGGGAAAACTTGGCAAGACCTCATCTCTACAATAAATAAAAAAATCAGCCGGGCATGGTAACACGCACCTGTAGTTCCAGCTACTTGGAAGCCTGAGCAGAAGGATCGCCGGAGTCCAGCAGGCCGAGGCTGCAGTGGCCGGGAACGGCTACTGCACTCCAGTCTGGGAGATGGAGTGAGATTCCAATTCAAAAATAAAATAAAATAAAATAATAAAATAAAAATAAAAATGCCAATCTTTAGCATGTGATCTTATTCAAGATAGCTGCTTATTCGTAACTAAACAGAAACAAGCGCTTGGTTGAAAGTTTTCTTTACAAACAAACAAATGAAAGAAAAAAACAAGAAAGGAGGACAGACATGCCACATAGAATTAGTAGAGTACCTAAGAAAAGGCTTTGGATCAAAGCATTTCTTTCAAGAATCAAAGCAGCAGCAAATTTAAATCTAAATATCCCAAGTTTTAACTGTAGCTTCATTTTACAGATGAGTAAACAGAAGCTCAGGGAATTTAAACAGTTTGTTCAAGGTCATTCAGTTATTTAGTGGCAGAGACCGGAACTGTGCCCAAGTTTTCCATACACCTTTTTTTCCCATTACTCACAGACTTTGAGATAGAAACCCAAAATTCACCTGCATGTAGTCTGCTTATGTAGTTAATCCTCACCTGTGCCCCACATCGCTATAATTTATTTTTTTAAAGTGTTGACCAATTCTGTTAGTCAGAAGTACATGATTTGTCACCACCTCTTCTGTGGTGACCACAACATTCCTGATAATAGCAGCTCCATCAACCTGGATCCTTGAAAAAAGATGACACAGAGCATAGACACCAGCTGGTACATAGTGTGCATTAGGTTGGAGGGAATGTAAATCTTTTTTTTTTTTTGAACCACCGAGATTGGGAGCTATTTGTTACCACAGTATAACTTTTCCTATCCTGACAGGCAGGAGACAAGGGTAATGCCATGAAAAAAACAGAGGAATGGTTAAAGGCAAGCAAGAAAATGGCAGAGTTTTGGATATCAGACAAATTTAAGTTCTAACCACTCTACCACTTCCTAGTTGTGTGATCTTGGGAATGTTGCTTAACTCTTCTGTGCTAACCTACTCAGGCTTCTACAACAAAATAACACAGGTATTTTGGGTGGCTTAAATAGCAGAGACTTATTTTCTCACAGTTCTGTAGCCTAGAAGTCCATGATCTAAGTTATGGATGACTCAGTTTCTGGTGAGGGCTGTATTCTTGGCTTGCTGACAGCTGTCTTCACAAGGTGGAGAGAGTAAATTCTCTAGTGACTTTTCTTTGAGGACACTAATCCAGTCAGATCAGGGCCCCACTCTTACAATCTTATGTAATCTTAATTACTTCCTTATTCCCCAAACAGCCACACTGGGGTGAGGGCTTCAACATATGAATTTGTAAAAGGACACATACATTCAGTCCATGATACCCTCTGAGTTGCATTTCCTCACTCGTTGCTTTGAGAAATAAATTAAGATATGCAAAGTTCTTGTTCTTGTATCTGTCACCCTGTAGCTACTTATTACATTTGTTTTCTTTTTCTATTATTCTCTCTCCTTAAGATCACATCATATAGAAAACTGAACACTCTTCTATTGTATATAACTAGCTATCACTGAAATGTCCTGTCTGACACTACGTAAGAGACCTTCTCTGGAAAAAGTGCTCTCCTCTGCTGCTCTAAATGCCCTAGGGCCAAGGTCCCTAGATAGCTATTCAGTTATGTACTCTGTATAAGCCAAGACATTACAGGCCTAAGGAGCAAATGAATTATACAGCACAGTGTTACCACTAAATCAACACCTCGCAAGAAGGACAGGACAGGCAATCACTCTCCTTGGGCCAAGCTAGAATGCAAATGAAAGGCAAAGAGGCAGGTCAAAGAGGATTGAATGTTACTGATAAAGTCATTGAAAATAGCTGACTCCTGTATGGTAAAAAGTGTGGATCGGAGTTTCAATCCCTAATGTGACTTCGAGCTATAGAGGAGACATTAAATTTGAAGGTAACTTTAACATGGCATTGGACGCCACCCTGCCACAGCAAATCATGGATATTAAAGTCTTTCACTGTATCAGGTCTTGGAGGAAACTCAAATTATCAGCAGGCAGTTTTCAGGCTAGGTAGATGAGCTAAATTGATTGTTAATGAAAGAGAATGAATAGAAATTCTCCAAACTCATCATCTACCAGGTAAATTAGAACCAAAATGCCACCAGTATAAGTATTTGGAAAGGTGCACAACTGTGCATTCACTGAAGTTTATAGATTGACTTACACACTTTTTTGAATCTTTCGTCTTCCCGAGTATATAGTCAATGAGCTGCGACAAACTTCTCGTACATTTACATTCATACAAATCTATTGTCACGAAAGTTCAGTCTTATACTTCAGATATATTGTGATATACAGGGTTTTGGGAAAACCTACTAGCTTAGAATTCACAATTTATCTTTTGCTAACTATCCTGACGTTAGTTTATAAAATTCTTTGAGCGGAAATATTCTCTTCAGCCTTGGCAGTTACAATACATTACACAAAATCAACACCTTAGTAGAAATTAGGGTCAACTTTTGCAGAGATGCTGGAAAACACTTGACTTCTTTAGGTTAAATAAAATAAAGACATAAAAATTTCAAAAATTTTAGAGAACGTCCTATCTAGGTCTTCACTGAGGTCCTGTCTAGGCCTTCTGAGGCCTAGATAAGATCCAGAGAAAATGTAACCTCATTCTTCATCAATTCCAATTTTATGTCAAAAGTAGTTTTCTCATATGAGGTAAAAAAAAAAAAAATGAACTCTGTTTTTTAACAAAAGGCAGGGAGGTGAGGAGTAATTGTTTAGGAAAAAGAAGAATAACAGAAAGTAATTCTTAATTTATATTAAATTTGGGGGGTTTTTTTTGTTTGTTTCTTTGCTTGCAAAGTACATGATTTTAGTATTATTCTTCAAAATCATCCTGGTATCTTGAATCTTGCACTAGATTTATATTTTACCATTTGTTGGTATGCATAAAATACTTGAATACACCGCTGAAAATCTGCAAATGAGAACTCAGAAAGTGTCAAGATGAATCCAGACATTTTTATGATTAGAGATTAGAAAGAAAATGGGATGCCTCTTTTGTGGTTTCATCAGCTATAGTTGTGTTTTACTTTGTACCCTCTGTCCCTTCCAAGAGAGTGCAGGGAAGGTACTGTTTCCTGTGTCCGATGAAATGTTTCAGTAATGGTCCCTGTAACTCACTTCTTGATTTGTCCCGGGTCACTGGCAAGTGTGACGGATTGTAATTGCTGCACATTTGCGAGGTTTTCCCAAGGTTAGCCAGGGAGGGTTAATGTTCATTTCATCCACAGGACTTATGAGGTGGAAGAGAGAGTTTCCATTAGGTATTCTGCAGCATTAACCAAAAAGAAGAAGACAGAGTCTGTCCTCTTAGAAGAAGCCTCATTGTATTCTGCTGGAAGGCAAGAGCTCACACATAGTAGGTCACGGGTATGTGAGGGGCTGAGTGGAGGCTTCCCTTTGATGGTGAAACAAACATTCAGCTTACTTTGGAGCTATGCAGAGTGGGGATGAGATACGTCATCTGCAAAAAAAAAAAAAAGGCAGATTTCTAAAAGGCACACATCATTCAGAATTAATTCAATTAATTATGATGTTTTCATACAAGTAGAACACAGCCTGGTGAGAAACAAAGATTTTCTTACTTATATTAGAACAATGACCTAGTTTTCTGTCTTTGTGGGGCCTATTTGGTACGGGTTGTCTTTTCCTAATTATGGTCTTTTGTTGAGCTTTTCTCTGCCAGGGCCCAGTGAATGCCAAGGGAAGAACAAGACAGAGAGCTATTCCTCAACAGAAGCAGAGTTTATAACCCTTGTTTATTTTGGCCAAATTCTGGCTGATTCTGGTTTGTCTAACTTATAGAGGGCTTCGGAAGAAAAACTGAAGGTAACAGCCTGTCTTTAATTACAGAGACGTAATGCTAATATCATGGGAGAGACATTAGAGATCAAGGCAAAAAAAAAGGGGGGTTCTTTCATTCAACATTCAACACAAATCATGAGCATCTAACATGTACCTGGTCCAGAGAAGTATGTTCCACCTTGATGCAACATCGCTCTGGTGAGAAAAGATAAGCAGCAGATATTTTTCTACCTATGTAGAATGTGTAGTATATCAAATAGGATTACAGTAAGAAGACGAATGAGAAGTGTTTGGTGAGCTGGAAATGCCATGTAAAAGAGGAGGTGGCATGGGAAGGTCTCATTGAGACATTTAAGAAGAAGGATCTTGCTATGGACCAAATGTGTATCTATTCCCAAAATGAATATATTGAAGTTCTAACTCCCAATGTGATGGTATTTGGAGACGGGGCCTTTGGGGGGAGTAATTAGGGTGATAAAGTTGGGCCCCTTGTGATGGGGTTGGTGGTCTTATAAGAAGAGGAAAAGAAATAACTTTTCTCACTCTCTCTACACACATGCATCAAAGCCTATATGGGGACATTGCAGGAAGAAGGCCCACTGTAAGCCAGGAAAAGGGATCTCCCCAGGAACTGAATCGGCTCGCACCTTGGTCTTGGACTTCCAGCCTCCAGAGCTGTGAGAAAATAAATGCTGATTAAGCCACCAAGTCTGCAGTACTCTTTGATGGCAGCGTGAGTAAACTACGAGCAAAGAACATTCAAATAAGAGGAAGGACTTCCTGGCGTGCAAAGGCCCTAAGGTGGCAGCATGTTACATTTTTAAGGGACAGCAGGGAAGTCTGTGTGACAGGAAACAGGTAAGCAATGGGTAGAGTTGTAAGACATGATTCAGAAAACTGGTAGGAGAGGGAGATTCCATGAAGCCTCACAGGCCACGGCAGAACTCTAGCAGAAGAGTGTGTGAGCTGACTTTCTAAACTACTGAGTTGAGAATCAATTAGTTGAAGCAAGAGGACACACAGAGATCTCTTAGATGACTGTTTTCAAGTAAGAGATAGGCATTTAGGGACAGACAGACTGGGCTGGCATTTATTCTGGCAACCAGAAATTGTGGGCTTTGGGGCAGTAGAAAAATGAATGACTTTGACATTGGACAGTTTATAAGGACCAGGTCCAGGGCTAAGCAATTTACACAAATTGTCTCAGTTAGTCTTTCTAACTCTTACCTGGGCATGGTGGCTTATGCCCGTAATCCTAGCATTTTAGGAGGCTGAGGTGGGAGGATTGCTTGAGCTCAGGAATTTGAGACCAGCCTAGGTAACACTGCAAAACCTCCTGTCTACAAAAAATTTAAAAATTAACTGGAAGTGGTGGTGTGCACCTGTAGTCCCAGTTACTCAGGAGGCTGAGCCCAGGAGGTCGAGACTGCAGTGAGCCGTGATCATGCCACTGCACTCCAGCCTGGGCAACAAAATGAGACTCAAACTCAAAAAAAAAATGCTGCTAACCCTTTAAGATAGGTACTATTATTATAATCTGCAGTCTATAGGTGAGAAAGTTCTACATCTTGGTTTCTTTATAGATGAACGAGAAAGAATAATACCTTATAGAGTTGTGGTGAAGATGAAATGCAATAATCCATGTAAATGACTTAGCTCAGAACCTGACACAGAGGATAAGCTCAGAAAGCAATGATTTCATTAGGACAAACAAAATTTTGTCCACACTCTACCTACCTGCCTATGAACATAGATGACTGGTGAAGTTGGTACTCTCCATTGTGCAGTTATCTCAGTTTCAAATCAAAAGAAAGAATTAACAGAAATCTAAGAGGTAGCTTTCTAGGTTTGACAAGAGTCCTTTTGACAAATCCTTCCATAGCATTTGCCTAGAGCAACTAGCACCTCCATTTATCTGTCCCGGCATTTTTCTCCTATTCTTATTTTCTTCTCAGAACTGTTCCTTCCCAATCCTGAACCACTGTTTCTTGCTCTTCTGGGCTACATTTCAAGGCCCTCCTTTGCAGCTTAGAATTCCTTTTTGCAATAAAGCCACCTTGTCCTGGATTTTAGCCCTTAGATACTCCATAGTTGGACAATGTCAGGATCTCTTCTTTTTTCATGTTTGCTGATGATTCTGTTTGGAGTAAACTCCGTGTTCTCATACACAACACTCATTTTTCCCATCGTGGGCTTTCTGCACTTGGAAATAGGAAGATATCCTGGACATTTCCTCCACCAGACACATCAAAGCCTGATTAGACAGGAAGTAGTTCACAAACAAATTTGCCAGGAATAAAACACCATACCCTTCCATTCATCCTGAAATAAAACATTCTGCTGGGCTACTCAGGATGGTGTAGCCAGCTTTTAATTTTTTTTTTAATTCACAACCAAACACTTCATCAACAACAAAATTAAGGTTTTCTATTCAGTGACTTGTGCCATAGGGTTAAGCCAGCTAGAACACTTGTTTAGAAAAAGCTCTATTGATCTAATGGCAAAATTCATTTTTGTTGTTGTGGTGGTGGTTGTAATTTTAAAGAAAAAATTGTGACAATAATAATAATAAAAGATTTCTCCAACCAGACTCTTCTTACCATTAGACAGGAGATGACCTTTTGTTACAGCCATACGGAGAGTAAGAAGCCGCCAACACACTGAGAGTCAAATATTGAGTCCTTAATGCCGGCGGTCAAGAGAAGGTTCACACCAAAAGGAAGACTCTCGACCCCGAATGAAGCAAGCAAGGGGTTTATATAGCAAAAACCATAAGGTTACAGAGTTTCGGGTAGGGAATTAAGGAGATTTTTTTCAAAGCATAGGTTGTAAAGTGTAAATTAACCCCAGGGGGGAAGTGTAAATTACATAGCATGACAGAACCCTTTCAGGAATGTTATAGCCCTTCAGGGGAGGGAACAGAAAAGGCATGAATTCCCGGACATTATGTGAGAGGGGTAACTGGAAGACAAATTGAAAGAACTACTACAAAATGGAGTTACCTTGGTTAGGTCACTAATTTAGGTCACTAACAGCCATTTCACTTTTACACTATCAAAGTTTGAACGAAGATTCTGATACTAATTCACCAGACCAACCTCCAACAAGCCACAGAATTCTGTCCTAACCTCCAGGGCACCTCTGCGAGGTGCTGGTGGCAATAAGGGAGTTGAGAAGATACAGCAGGAATGCTCTCTGTTGGCCACTCGTTTAGGCAGTAGCATCAGCCTCAAAGATGGATGAAAACAGGGCCATTGGATTTTCAATTCAGGATTTCCTGGAGAGAACAATGACTCCAACCCCAGACTTCATATGTCAGCAGAGACCAGTGCAGCTGATCTCTTTATGTTTTTCAACAACTTGCATGCTGAGCTTCTCTGAGGTCCCCGGGCACTGCCAGCTGCCGTGACTGCTATAATCCTAGAGCCTGAGTTTGCGACCCTCAGGGAAGCTGTCTGTTCCTGCTGCTTCCAATACTGTCTTGGCCTTTATCAAGTGCATGTACATGACTGCAGCAGCACTCCCATCTCCAGTCCATTACGTATATGAATGCTCTGTTCTGGTGTGACTCCCCCCCAATGGGCCCCTGCTCAGCAAGCTATAGCAGCTCTCCCAGGGAGGTATAAATGCCCCAAATTTCTCTTCAGGCCTGCAAGCCTCACCCAACTTAAAACACTTCCCCAGAAGCAGCCTCTGCTTTCTTTTTGTTCTCTTTTTTTTTATTTAATTCTTTTTTATTATTATTAAAAAGATGTGGGGTACAATTAGGGGTTAGGTATACAAACGTTGATGATGCAGGTACCCTTATTGATGAGGTATACCCTTCCCTCTCCTAGCAGTTTCCCTCAACAGCCAATCCCACCCCTCTCCCCTGACAGTTTCCCACTACTGCCAATCCCTTTCTTAAAGTATTATAATTGTTCAAGGTCCCCTTATGAGTGAGAACATATGGGACTCTGTTTCCCTTATTGGGAAGATACTCAGAGGAACTCAAATCATTCTACAAAAAAGATACCTGCACATGTATGTTTGCTGTAGCTCTATTCACAATAGCAAAAACATGGAACCAACCAGTTTGCCCATCGAAGCTGGACTGGATTTTTAAAATGTGGTATATATACACAATGGAATAATATGTAGCCACAAAGAAGGACAGACATATGGACTTTGCAGCCTCTGCTTTTATACGATAAGCCGACCTATACCTCTCTCACACTCTGTTTATCCCTACTTCCATGTTTCTTTTGCCCAGTTGTTCCAGTTCACCTCCACTGGGAATGACTTCTCTTCACCAGTTATTTAAATTATGCACAACATTCAAGACACAGCTTAAGTCCCACCTCTCCCATGACACCTCTGGCTTCATGCCAGTCCTCAGAGTTATTACAATTATAATTGCTGCATTGTAATTTAGCAATTAAGCATATTCTGCCTGTTTTATGTGTTTGCATCTTATCTACAAAATTGTAAGATACTTGAAAAGGAGATCTAGGTATTTTACTACTGCTTAGCCCAGCTCTGGGCACAGAGGAGGTACTCAACTTTATGAACATACATCTGTGCCAAGATCTTGCATGACATAAAATATAGGGCAGGATTTTGACCTCAGTATCAAAGAACACAAAGATATCTGGCACTCATTCTTATAGTCCTTATGCAAGTCCAAATTCTCCACAAAGAAAGAAGGGATTAAATGGCTCTCAGAGTTTTCTTGGCAATAATCTTAGAATAATTCTAACTCTGTTCTGAGTAAGGACAGACTTCTCAACTTTCAGATTTGAAAGACAGTTCAGAGGAATCTGGATCTCAGAGAAGTTTCTTGACCCAAGCCACAGAGTGGGTGAATGGTAGAACTAGAATCAAACCCTAAACCATTTGAATTCCCAGCTACAAAGACTAAGTGAATATTTGCATACTATCCCGTTGCATTTTGGGGGGGGGGGTCTGAACGATAACAATAGAAAGTCATTTGACAAATACTTTCTAGCATTTTCCGTGCCTCTGGCTCTGTGTGAGGGCATGTAAGCAAAGAAGAAAAGGAATAAAAATAAAATAAACATATCTTTATACTCAGGACTCCAGAACTCCCTGTATTCTTTTCTAAAGCAATGATTGTAAGCTTTTTTTTAAATTTTGAGTCATAGAACCCACTGAGAACATTATTAAAATTACAGGCTTAAAGAAATGCCTATATGCACAAAACAACAAAACACTGTGCTTCATTTCAGAGCTTGGCAGAGCTCTTGAACCTCTAGGTTATAGTGCCTTCCTGAAATCTTGGAAAATAGAGCTATGGTTTTATAAGTTACAGAGTCCAGATGCTAGCCCTTGATTTTTTTCTCTCTTCTTCCGAGTGGCTGGTGGGAAGGCAGCAATCACAGCTTCGTCTCCTCCCTAAATAAATAAGCACTTCCCTGAGTGTCTCATCTCCACTGCTCCAGATGTCACACTGGATGAATGGCTCATTTAGGGCTCAGCAGGACACAGGTCACACGCTGAGTGGATCAGCTTTTCTGTGCCCTGCCCTTGCCACTCAGAGAAGCTTCCTTGCCATTCTGCCTATTTGGAAAATCCACACTCCCATTGGGAGATCTGGGAGCTGAATAAGTTCTAGCATGGCTCTGGCAAGTCTAGTGGGGGAAAGGGGGCTGGTGCTTTCTGCAGCTTTCATCAGACAGTACTGGTGAAAGGCCCACAGGGTGTTTTAAGTGGTGGCTCTGGAATGAAAGATGCAACGGAAGGAGCACTTCTCTCTGAAGCCATATATCATGAGGCTTCTCCAGACAGGAGAAAGTGGGAAACAGATGGAGACAAGCAGGCAAATGCACCACAGGGACACAGCTTGAGTGGGAGGGTGTGAGGAGGCAGCCGAAGCCAGCAGCCGCAGCAGCAGACAGAGGGAAAAGACCCACGATGTGAAATCTACAGATGGAAAGTCAGGGTGGGACACAACATGGGACCAAACAGCAAGAGACTGGTTCTCGCAACACATGGAAACAAGAGCAGAACCAGGCTCTGTTCCTGGCAGACAGGAGAAACTCCTGCCACTGCTGGAAACTTGTTTCTGCACCCAAGACATCGAATTGACCTAAAAAGGGTCAGGGTAGAAATCCCCCACCATGCTTTGCATGAGAAGAATGATTAAAAACACTGGGTCCTCCTAGAGTGAGCGGAAATCCTGGTTTGCCCAAGACGATCCCAGTTTTATTGTGGAAATTTCCAGAATGATTGCCTCTCAGTCTTGAACAGACTAGGATGACAGTTCACTCTGACACCCCTCATTATGCTGATCGTTTGGTGTTAGATGAGACCCAGAAACCTGCAACTCTATCCAGCACTCCCAGGTGCTTCTGATGCTAGGGAAGGGAAAAGTCATGCCACTGGAGATACTTAGAAGTATGGTCTATTTAATCATTGGCACAATCTGTCAAGATGATCTGGAAGAGTGAAAAATTAAAAGAGGAAGGAAGGAAGAGTTTATGGTTTCTGAAAACTCTAAACCAGGCTTTATCAACCCTTTGAATTCCATGTCCCTGGCTCTTGCCTGGATAGTTGCATCAGATTCTCTGGGGGCGGGACCTCGGCAGTGGCAGAAGTAAGAATTTCCATCCTGGGTTTCTTCTTAATTTCCTGATTGATGGCATCTGGTGGCAGGCAGCTACGTGTCAGGGATAAGTTCTGAGTGCCCACACCTGGAAAAAATAGCACTGTACCCTAGCTGATGGGAGAAAGGAGGTTCTTCTCCCTAAAGTACTGTCATTTACACATTAATGTCACTGCCCAGCATAGAAGCAGTCAATTGATGGGAATTGTTCCAGGTAATATTAAGAGACCTTCCGTCTCTAATACTGCAATCATTTGGTTTCCTAGGAATAAGCACTGCTAGATTGTGTGTGTGTGTGTGTGTGTGTGTGTGTGTGTGTGTGTGTGTGTGTGTGTGTATGTGTGTGTGGTGTGTGTTTTATTTCTTTGGTCTTGCATTTAGTCAACGTTCTCTAGGATTCTGGGCAATAGGCTCTTTTGAAGTTTCAATTTCTGGAGATGATATATATACTTTTATCTTTTTATGCGTCTTCATTGATATTTTAGTAGAAATTCAGCCTCACCCTCCAGAAATTACAGAAAATGAGTCTACAGGGCATGTTTCCAGGCCTTCTCCATGCCTGTGGTGACCGCATGCCATGGGTTAACCGTACTCAAACGTCCATCATTGAGGAATATTTTGAAGGTCAGGCTTTTTTTATTTTTTTGAGTGGCTAAGAAAAAGAGAAAAAAAGGAATTTCTGTCAAAAAAGAAAGAAAAAGCAAAAGTTACCCTGGCAGGGGAGAAGAATCAAAACTAGCCATCATCTATGACAAGGAAGAGAAAGAAAGGGGAGGAGAGAGGTCACAGGAAGGACTGTTCTCCAGAACTAAGCCTTTGAACCAAGACCACCTTAGATCATACAGAGGCTCAATGGAAAAATACAATAGGATAACGAAATCGGCCATTTTGTCCGAAATGAAAGGATATATGGTGTGGCATTTATTACAGGCAAAGGATAAGTGAATGTTAATTGGCAGAAGCCAACTGAACTGTGCCATCTTCTTGAAGGACCTATCCACAGAAAGTTTAGTAGTTGCTAAACTTCCCATTTCCACAGGTTCTTCAAAAAACAAATGACTCCTCAGGCTATACAGCTGGAAAATGTAGCTCCTTACAAATAGCAGTATAGTATAAGCACCTAATAAAATGAAATCAGGTGAATTTAAAGAACAGTGCAATCCTGGGCAAAATATATAGCAATATGCAAATATTTTGCAATAAATTGTTATAATGGTTGGCACTATGAATTAGAATAGCAAATATTTTGTTATAGAGTACTTACATTTTACTTTTTAGCAATCATAGTTCAAAACTACATGCAGAGTTGTGATTTTTTATGGTACCTCCTAGCTAACGAATGCATTTTTATCATCACAGCAATATATATCACATTTACTTATTAAGACTCTATCTCCAGTTGTCTGTGCAATGTACAGACTTAGAAATAAATAAGTAAATAAACAAACAAATAAATAAGACGTTTAAAAAGTATTCCTGCACTCTAGAATCTTGCGCTCCCTGGTAAATATTCCCACTGAAATGTATAGAATACTTTTTCTTTTTACTTTTTTCTTTTTTTTTTTTTGAGTTGGATTCTAACTGTTGCCTAGGTTGGAATGCAGTGACACACTCACAGCCACCACAGCCTCAACCAGCTGGGCTCAGGCGATCTTTCCACCTCAGCCTTCCAAGTAGCTGGAACTACAGATGTATGCCACAATACCAGGCTAATTTTTCGATTTATTATAGTGAAGACGTCTCGCCCAGTTGCCCAGGCTGGTCTTGAACCCCTGGTCTCAGGCAATCCTCTCACCTCCACCTCCCAAGGTGCTGGAATTACAGACATGAGCCACTGCACCTAGCATACATGTAGAATATTATTAAAGCTATTGATTCATACCTGCAGAATAAAAATTTGCCCTTGTCTGTTACAGAAAAATGATGGATAATGATAGCACTGAAATTGATTGTCATCATTATCTGCGTGCTTTTTTTTTTTTTCCCAAATGCTCAGTCAGGTCAGGGCAATGAACTGCAGAAGGAGATACAGACAGGAATAAATATTGGCCTCTGCTCTAAATGTGCCCACAGGCTAGACAGAGGAAGAGGAGGTAAACAAAATGGCAACCTCCAGGCTGTAGGCATTTTTCTTTAAGTGATCAATGAGTAGCGTACACTTTCATTCCTATAGGTGTTTGGAGGATGGTGCAATCCCATGCTCTTACGTTTGTTTACAGCCTCCAGTCACATCCATGATCACAGTGAGTGTTAAAATCTCCATCTTAAAGATGAGAAAGTTGAGATTCAGAGCAGTTAAGCAGCTTGCCTGAGGCCAGAGAGCTTCAAGTCTCAGAGCCAGCACTCAGGATCGATGTCAAGGGAAGCCTGTCTTTGGAGTCCGGGATGAACATCTTCAGAAACAGCTTGGCCACAGTGTGATACTGTCTATGAATATCATCTGACTGAACCTAAAGGCAAGACCCTTTTAGTTTGTCTTATTCAAGCTTGTTCCTATACTCTTTCACTAATTCCATTGAGTGTTTTATGCTCATGATGGGGTTTGCCTTTTCCCCCATTTATCAGATCCCTGATTGTTCAGCATCACCAGCAGCAATTGCAACAGCAGCGATGCCAGCAGCAGAAATAAAGGGAAGACGACTTGTTCATGTAAAACGTTATGTGGATTGCTTGAGCCTGCAGGTTCAAGAACAGCCCGGGCAACTTGGCAAGACCTCGTCTCTATAGTAAATAAAAAAGTAGCTGGGTGTGGTAGTGTGCACCTGTAGTTACAACTACTAGGAAAGCTGAGGCGGAAGGATTATTGGAGTCCAGCAGGTTGATGCTGGGGTGGCCATGATGGGCGATGGAGTGAGACTCCAACTCAAAAAAAAAAAAAAAGCCTTATGTGGAAGCCCAATGCATAGCAATGCAAAAAATTCTCTTGTAACTGGCCTTCTTATTTTCTAAAATTAACATTTCTGGAAGAATATAGAAAGAAGTGCTAACGAACATCAATGTAGTATTTTGGCTGCTATGCAGTAAGCACACACACAATAACGGATGACGCATACTTTTGTCATTACAAAATCTAAGGCTGATTTATGGACTGGCAGTACAGAAAACAATAAAATACTTTCTTATCTTCTTCCAGGGGCAAAGATTTTCTCTGTCTCCTGGGAATAAGCATTGCTAGACTGTGTGTGTGTGTGTGTGTGTGTGTGTGTGTGTGTGTGTGTGTGTATGTGTGTGTGTGTGCGTGCGCGCGCACACACACATTTATGTATGCATATATGGATATGCTGTGCTCCTTTGGTCTTACATTTAGTCAACATTCTCTATGCTTCTGGGCAACAGGCTCTTTAATTTCTGAAAGATGATGTACTTTTGTCTTTTTCTGTGCCTTCATTGATATTTTAGTAGAAACTTAGGAGATGATGCATGAGCAGCAACTAGCCAAGCACCATTTTACACTAAAATACAATGGAAATTTAATTTGATTGCACTACAGATGTCAACTTCATGAGTTTTTTTCCCTCTCATCAAGAGTGTCTCTCCTTCCCATTAGGCATATTTGGGTAGTATAAACGGGCAACTTGACTAGAAGCAGAAAGATTCACTCCATTCCAATTTAGAATATGACAGTTGTGAAGTCAGGCTCATGACCTGTGTGCCAATTTGCAATCGAATAAAAATTTAAATGCCTGAATTATTAACAGAGAGCAAGGGATGGAGTTTAGATGGAAACATTTATAACAAGGTGATAATATCCAGCATAATAGAGTTACTCGTTTTGGGAACATCCTGCATGCATGTTCCTTTTGGTTTCCTAGCCTGTAAATTGTTTGTTGCTGGGACTCATGTTGAATTCTTTTTATGATTTCATTCTCTCTACATCAACAATCGGGGGAATTGTGAATAGTAACCATTTAATTTTTTAAAAAGTACTTGTGCTTTAGAGGTAGACACACCTTCCAATTCTGATTCTGACCTTTACTTCCATTGTGAGATCCGATAGGGTTTT
This sequence comes from Carlito syrichta, assembly GCF_000164805.1. Lineage (NCBI taxonomy): Eukaryota > Metazoa > Chordata > Mammalia > Primates > Tarsiidae > Carlito > Carlito syrichta. Next base: position 203,755 of record NW_007073233.1, read on the forward strand.
TAATCTTGTTGAGCAAGTTGGCCTGCAACAACTGCATTGCAAGTTTTTTGTAAGGATTACAGTAAATAAGCAAAAATACTATAGTAGTTGCCCATAATTGAGTGTAGGGGTCTTCTATTCTCCACCAAGCAATTTAGAGGAGAGTCCTCAGTAATCATTCATTAATTGATTCAATCAAGCATTCATTCATTCAATTGACATTTATCCAGTCCTAGAAACTCTAAGGTCTAGGAATATATTTTTGAGCAAACAATTCCTTCACAAATCTTATAAACTAATGAAAAAATAGATCCATCAAAAATACGTCATACTATGATAAAAAGGATGATCTTATAGAAAGATGTTCAAGGTACTATAGGGACACTAAGAAAATATTTTAAAAACTTATTTGTGCTTTTAAATAAGTTAGCTAAATCATTTGAACTTCTATGTTTCTAATTTCTTTAATTAGATTGATAAAAGTATAAGATCCATATCAATCATGTTGGTGAAATGTCTGTAACCCCTTTCAAAGGGATTGAACTAAATCACATTTTGCCAAAACTCATATATTCATGCACTTAATAAAATGCATTCTTGGAACAAGCATATTAAAGGAATGCTTAAAATAAGTCTGACCTGTAGCCCATGACAAAATCTTATTTTTTTTTTTTAATTTTTTTTTTTTTGAGTTGGAATCTCACTCTGTCGCCCAGACCAGAGTGCAGTGGCTGCTCCCAGCCACCACAGCCTCGACCTGCTGGGCTCCAGCGATCCTTCCACCTCAGCCTTCCCAGTAGCCAGAATTACAGGCGCGCGCTACCACACCCGACTAATTTTTTGATTTATTGTAAAGATGAGGTCTTGCTTGCCCAGGCAGGTCTCGAACCCGCGGGCTCAGGCAATCCACTCACCTCAGCCTCCCAAAGGCGCGGGATTACAGGCTGAGCCACCGAGCCTGGCTGACAAAGACTTATATAAAGATCTGTGTGTGGTGCCTCATGGCTGTAATCCCAGCACCTTGAGAAGCCAAGATGCAAAGATCACATGAGGCCAGGAGTTTGAGACCAGCATGGGCAACTTAGAGAGATCTCATCGCTGCAAAAAAAAATCAAAAAACTTAGCCGGGCATGGTGATGCCTGCTTGTAGTCCCAGCTATTAGGGCGGCTGAGGAAGAAGGATTGCCTGAGCCCAAAAGGTTTAGGCTGCAGGGAGCCTTGATTGTGCCACTGAAATCCATCTGGACAGCATAGTGAGATGTCAGCTCAAAAGAAAAATAATTGTATAAAGAGATGAACAGAACCAATCAGCATCCTACCCAGATAAACCATAAACATCAGACAGTTAGCATCAAGGACTGAAGCTGAATATGCCCAAAGAAGAGAAGTCATAAGGAGTAGTCAATGCCCTTCTAGTCCATGAACTGGCTGCAGTAGGAGAAAGCTGGAGTTAAGCAGACCATGGTAGATGAGGTTACAGCGATAGGGAGTAAAGGATGAGGAAGGCAAACAGACTTAAGGTGCAGCAGACACCCAAAGAGGAATGGGGATGCCAAGAAAAAAGAAAGAAAGAAAGAAAGAGTTCTTGTAGAAATGAATAAAAAACAGCAAGAGTAAGCTCTCCTCAAACTGCTTTTGTTCCAACCGATTTTCAGTTCTAAATTCAGTTTGACTTCTGATCCTGTATATTTTTGCCTATAATCTCCTACCTGTAATACTGAAGAGTTGAATTTACCTATGTTGAGTACAACCAAAAGAGCCCTTTGTCGTTCCTTTATCACTATGTTAATGTAAAGTAACAGAGCCAGTAGTGGTGATATACTGATCTTCATACTTGAATATGACCCAGCCCATCAACAGGGGGAAAGCATGAAATTGTGTCTCCTATTCTGTAAGGGCACTGTGCTGAACCCGCCAAGCCCGGCAGGGTCCCACTACTGCCAATCTCTTTCTTATTGTATCATGGCAAGTGTTCAGGATCCGCTTATGAGTGAGAACATGTGGTACTCTGTTCATTGTTTATGGGGTAGATCACTGAGTCTGATAGATTCTAAATCCATCCAAGTTACTGTGAAGCCCATCTGTTTGTCCTTCTTTATGGCAGTGTAATATTCCATCATGTATATATAACACATTTTTTTTATCCAGTCCAATTTTGATGGGCAGCATGGTTAGTTCCATGTTTTTGCTATTGTGAATAGTGCCACAATAAACATGAGTGTGTAGGTATGTTCTTTGTAGAATGATTTGAGTCCCTTTGAGTATATTCCCAGTAGAGGAATTGCTGGGTTATATAGAAAATTAATGTCTAGACCTTTTAGAAATGACTACACTGATTGCCAAAGAGGTTGCACTCGTTTCCATTCACATCAGAAGTGTAGAAAGAAGCTTTGCTTGTTCTCTGCATCCTGGCTAGCATGTTATTGTTTGTTTTATTCATGATGGCCATTCTTACTGGGGTTAGGTGATATTCCAATGAAGCTTTGATTTGCATTTCTCTGATGATTAGTGAGGCTGAGCACATTTTCACGTATCTGTTGACTGCCTGTAAATCTTCTTTTGAGAAGTGTCTATTCATGTTTTTGCCCACTTTTTAATGGAGTTATTTTTTTTTTCTTTTAGCATGTTTGAGTTCCTTATCGATCTTGGATGTTAGGCCTTTGCCAGATATACAGTTGGCAAATATTTTTTCCCATTCTGTGGGTTTTCTCCCTGCTCTCTTGATGGTTTCTTTGGCTTTTCATAAGCTTGTCAGTTTGATGAAGTCCCACTTACCTATCGTCTCTTATGGCATGGGCACTTGGGGTTTTTATCAGGAATTGGTTGCCACTTCCAATTTCCATAAGGGTGTCTTCTGTTTTTTCTAAAGTTCTTATAGTTTGAGGTCTCACGTTTAGGTCTTCAATCCATTTAGAGTTGACTTTTGTGTATGGTGATAGGTAGGGTTCCTGTTTGAATCTTCTGCATGTGGTCAGTCAGTTTTCACAGCACCATTTCCTGAATAAGTTCTCCTCTCCCTGGTGGTTGTTTGGAGGCTTTGTCAAAGATGATTTGGTTAAAATTGAAGTTTTGCTTCCAGAATCTCTATACTGTTCTATTGGTCCATTTGATTTTTCTTGTACCAATACCATTATTGTAGCCTTATAGTAAAGTTTAAAGTCTGGAACTGTGATGCCTCCTGCTTTGTTTCTGTTGCTAAGAATTGTTTTGTCTATTCATGGTCATTTATGTTTCAATATGAATTTCTGCATTGTCATTTCCAGGTCTGAGAAGAATGATGCTGGTCATTTAATGGATATTGTGTTAAATCCATAGATTGCTTTTGGTAGGATGGACATCTTAACAATGTTGGTTCTTCCTATCCATGGGCATGGAATATTTTTTCCATTTCTTTGTGCCTTCTTGGATGTTTTGTAATTTTCATTGTAAAGGTCTTTCACATCTCTGGTTTGGAAGATGAGGTATTCCATTTTTTATGTGGCTATTGTGAATGGGATTGTGATTTTTATTTGGTTCTCTGCTTGCTATTGGTGTATAAGAATGTGACTGTCTTTTACACATTTGGTTTGTGCCCTGAATATTTGTCAAAGTTTTTTATCAGTGAAAGCAAGAATTTGACAGATTCTTTTGGGATTTTGAGGAATAGGATCATATCATCAGCAAAGAGGGATAACTTAACTTCTTCTTTTCCTATTTGGATATTCCTGATTTCCTTCTCTTGTCTAAGTGCTCTAGCTAGGAATTCCAATACAATGTTGAACAAGAGAGTTGAGAGTGGACGGTCTTGTCTTGTTGTGGTTTTCAGGGAATATGTTTCCAGTTTCTGTCCATCTATTAATATGCTGGCTGTGGGCTTATTGTAGATGGGGCTTACTATTTTGAGGTATGTTTCTTCTATGCCTAGGTGTTTGAAGTTTTTTTGATTTATTGTAGAGATGAGGTCTCGCTGCCCAGACGGGTCTCGAACCCGCGGGCTCAGGCAATCCACTCACCTCAGCCTCCCAAAGGCGCGGGATTACAGGCTGAGCCACCAAGTCCAGCTGAAATTTTTTATCAAAAAGGGATGCTGGATTTTATCAAAAACTTTTTCTGCATCTAAAGATATAATCATGTGGCTCTTGTTTTTACATCTGCTGATGTATTCAATTATATTTATGATCTTGTGGATGTTGAACCAACCCTGCATTCTGGGGATGAAGCCTACTTGGTCATGGTAGATGATTTTGAGATGTGTTGTTGGATCCAATTTACTAGAAACTTTTTGAGAATTTTTACGCCTATGTTCATTACAGATATCGGTCTCTAGTTCTCTTTTTGGTTGGGTCTTTACCCGGTTTGTGTATCAGTGTGATATAATTTGGGGAGAATTCTGTCTTTCTCAATTGCTTGGAATACTTCCAGTAGTATTGGTATCAGCTACTCCTTGTATGTTTTGTAGAATTCTGCTGGAAAGCCATATAGTCCTGGGACTTATTTTGTAGGTAGTTTTCTTATGATGGAGTCAATTTCCTGGGGTTTTTTGGTCTGTTTAGTGTCTCAATGTCTTCTTGTTTCAACCTTGGAAGGTTGTGTGATGTCAGAAAGTCCTCCATTTCATTTAGGTTATCAAGCTTGTTTCCACACAGGTGTGTATAGTAATCTCTGATAATCTGTTGTGTTTCTTCAGGGTCAGTTGTGATTTAATCTTTTACATTTCTGATTGTGTTTATTTGGGCTTTCCCGCTCTCTTTTTTTTTTTAAATCATTCTGGCTAGGGATCCATCTATCTTGTTTATTCTTTCAAAGAACCAGCTTTTTGTTTTGTTGATTTTATTCTATGATATGTGTGCTTTCTATGTCCCATATTTGGGCTTTTGTGTTCATGATCTGGATTCTTCTGCTAAAGTTAGGGCTTTGGTGATCTTATCTTTCCAGCTACCACAGGTGATGTGATATGCTGCTGACTTTTGATGTTTCCATTTTCTTCATGTGTGTTCATAGAGATATAAATTTCCCTCTTAAAACTGTTTTCATGACATTCCAGAGGTTTTGTTAGAATTTTGTTTTCATTTGTTTCCAGGAATCTTTTAATTTCTATTTTGATTTCTGTGTTTATCCAGTAGCCGTTCAGTATCATACTATTTAGTTTCCATGTTTTTGTGGGTTTTGGGGAAATTTTATTTTTATTTCACTGTGGTCTGAGAAGGGGCATGGCAGTATTTTGATCTTATGAAATTTGTTTATGTTTGATTTATAGCCAAGAATATGATCAATTTTAGAATATATTCCATGTGGTTATGAGTAGAATGTGTATTCTATGGTTGCTGGGTACAGTATTCTGTAGGTATTTTTTAAGTCATCTGGTCAAGTGTCAAATTGAGCTTCCAGATCTCTTTGGTGTTGTTTCTTTGCCTCAATGATCTATCTAGAATTGTCAGTGGGGTATTTAAGTCTCCACCTATAATTGTGTGCAAATCAATATCTTTTTTAGTTTACTTGGTAGTTGCTTTATAAATGCAAGGACATCTGTGTTGAGTGTATATATGTCTAGGATGGATATTTCTTGTTGATGGATTGAACCTTTTTATCATTATATAGTGTTCTTCTGTACATTTTTATTTATTTTTGATAGCTTAAAGGTTGTTTTGTGTTAAATTTAAGATACAACTCCTGCCTAACTTTGAGTCTGTGTGTGTCCCTTGTGATAAGATGAGTTTTCCGGATGCAGCAAATTATTGGGTCTTGGCTTTTTATCCAGTTTTCCATTCTGTGCCTTTTCAATGGTGCATTTAGTTCATTCACATTCAGGCTGGTAATTGAAATGTGATTGTTTATCCCCATCATGAGGTTCTTATACAGTTTTTTGTTTTCATGTTTTCTTTTAGTTTTTGGGTTGATGTATTTGTGTGTTTTCAAGTTTGCAGTTGCAATATATTCTCTGTTGATTCTGTGTTCTGCTGGGTTTGGGGGGAGTAATTTGTGGTCATTCTTTTTTTTCTGTCTCCTTTGTTTAGTTCTTTTTTAAGTATCTCCTGTAGAGCTGGTCTGGAAGCTGCATAATCTCTTAGTGATTGGATGTCTGGGAAGGATTTTAATCCTCCATTGCTGATGAAGCTGACCTTGACTTGGTAGCAAATTCTTGCTTGAAATTGTTTAATTTTGAGAACCTTGAATAGCGGACTCCTGTACCCTCTAGCTTGTAGTGTTTCTGTCAATAGGACTGCTGCTATTCTGATTGGTTTTCCCTGGTATGTAGTCTGACTTCTCTTGCTGCCTTTAGGATTTTTTCTTTTGTGCCTACTTTGTGTAGGTGAATTACTATGTGTCTAATTTTGGGGCTTCTCATTTGCTTTCTTGCGAGGGTTCTCTGTATCTCTTGTCATTGGCTGGTCCCATCTCTGGTGAGATGGAGAAAGTTTTCTTGGATAACCTCCTGGAATACTTGCTCTAAGGTGATCTCCAATTCTCTGTTTTCTGAATGCCAATCAGGTGTAGGTTAATCCTCTTGACATAATCACACATTTCTTGGTGACTTTGTTCTTTTTTTCTGAGTTTTCTATGTTTTTTATAGGTCGGGTTAATTCCATGTTTCGGTGTTCTAGTTCTGAGATTCTTTCTTCTGCTTGACTAATTCTGCTTTCCATGCTTGTCATCTCACTATTTATTTCCTGGATGAAATTTTTTATGAACAAAATATCTGTTACAAGTTCTTTCAGTGTTGCATCTTTCTTTTTTGAGTCTTATTCTCTGTTTCCATCTATTCCCTAATCTCTGTTGTTTTCTGGGGCCAATCCTTGCTGAATTCCATTATTAGGGCTCTGAGGTCTAATTTTTCAAGAATTTCCTCTTTGTAACTCTGGAAATTACTTGTGTTCTTATGTTGATTTTTCCTCATTTGTGACAATCTCTTTTCTCTTTTGTTCTGTTATTCAGTGGCAATGGGAAAGTTTTTCACTTCTGATGTTTGTTTAGCCCTCTATTCTTCCCTGATCAGGGTTCTGAATTTGTTCTATTTTGAAACAGAGCTATGGGTGGGAGGCTTTTCTGTCATTTGTCATTGTGTGATTCAAATATGCGAAGGATGAGGAGGTTAGACTGAAGCTACCTTCAAATCACAATGCTTACTCACTGTTGTACAGGTTCCCTGAGACCCACTCCCACCAACACCTTATATGATGATGCAATGACTATGTGTGTCTACCTCCTGAGTTCAAGATGCAGTAATAGTAATGAAGAGAATAGAGAAATATACAATGAGATAAGATGGTCAAAACTTTTTTAAAAATTAAAAATAATAAAACACATAAAAAGAGCAGAAACCAAAGCAAAAAACAATTAAAGATACATATACGCATGCACACCAAAACAAACTGGAATAACAACAAAGCAAAACAATAACAAAAAACAGGAAAGCCAAACACACACATGCTCAACCCAAAATGAAAGGAGAAGAAAAAGGGGGGGGGGAAGAATAGAAAAAACATGGAATGCAAATTGAACCCTCACATATGTATTCATACACACATTAAACAAAAAAAAGAGAAGAACAAAAAAGCAAAAACAAACAAAAAACTGAAAGATGAACATGCAACCCTTCATGTACACACATAACCAAAAAATGAAAGATGAAAGATAGAAAAAGAAAAAATAAATGATAGAAAAAATAGGTTGAAGGGGATGTAGATTGAACCCTCACACTCACATTCATGATCAAAGAAAAATGCTTTTAAAAACTTAAAAAAAAAAAAACCTGCCCTCTTCTGGCAGTTTAGGTAATTACTCCTCTCAACTGCCCCTCTGCTGTCTCCTGCAGAGCTTTGGCCTCATTCACAATCTCCCCAGTGTCTGGTCCAGGAAAGGAGAAGGAGGAATGGGGGTGGCTGGGGCTTCAGTCCTCCACTCTCACTAAAGTATGGTCAGGAGGATCCCATCCAGTGGGGAGCTGTGGGATTGTCTCTTCCCCAGGTACTGATGGGGGGCACCCCAACCAGACCTACGTTGGAGTAGAGTCCTCCCATTGCAGCTGACATGCAGGCTCCACCTGGGTTTGTCCCTTTCAGTCATGCCCCAGATGTGTGAGTCTGATGTTCAGAGGATAGCTGGGGAGGAGGTGTTAGGTTATCACTGATCTCTTTGTAGGTCTTCCTTATTCTTTTCTGGCCACACCCTTTACACCCTTTGTCCAGCGACTGGATTAGGGTAGGGGGTGCATCACCTGAGACTCAGCACTCATCCTGTCCCCCTGAAGTTTTTGCTTTCAGGATATTCCCTGTGGGTCATGATCACCTCCTGAGTAGTTAATCCACTGGCACAATGATCATTTCAGGTCTGTCGCTCCATGATGAACAAGCTAGAGCACTTTCCTGCCCAGTTTTCAAGATGGTGGCAGGGCGCCTCTTTTGTCTTCTCCAGTGAGGCTCTGCCTGTTGATTCATTTGCTGTGCTCCTTCCACAGCCCTTGCTGCCTGTGTCTGGTCAAGCACTGCAATGATGAAACTGAGCCTGGAGCCAGCTGTCTCTCCTGGCAGCTTCCCCCTGAGAAGGACTTTGTTGAATTTTTAAAAATGACTCTCAGCTTCTGTGCCCTGGGAAGCACCAGGAACCAAGCAGGGCAGCTGAGGCACCAACCTCTTCACCAGTAGAGCCCTGGCCACTGACTTCTGCATCCCCACTCAGTCAGCCACTCACATGACCACTTGCTCACCAAAAAGTACACAAATTTTTCCATACACTCACTCATACTGGGACTCAGTCTGACTGGCTCCACTGCCATCTTCCCAAGACTCTTCATACAAGTTTCTTGACTGAATCCTCAAATGATATGTACTAGAGTACCACAGAAGGCCAAACAATTTTTCTTTGTATAAAGCTGTATAAGCCACTGTTGGGAGACAACTCACCATGGGTCTTCAAATTTCTGTAGGTCTTGTAAACAAGTTACTAACTACCATTTTGTTACAGACTCTGTTCTAAGGATGCTTTTGTACATGAAGCTTTGGAAGTTTTGGAAGTTCTCTTCAAAACAAAGGACATATTTTTCCTTTCCAGAATATAAAAGGTAATGTCTCCCTTTGGGGCAAAGGGGCATTTTTTTTTCAGTCTATTACAAGAGATTTGGGTATCCAGCCTTCTTTGCATTGTCCCTATAGGACTTCAGGGGCAAAGGGAACTGATGCAAGCATGAAGCTCTTGCTGCTTGCTCTGCCATGAGTAATAAAGTTCTTAATCTCTGACTCAGAAGTCTCTTGTCTTCTGCCAGCTTTAAATTGTGGCAGGCTAACTTCTTAGCCTGTGTGTAGAATAAAATCTAATTACCTTCATAATTATTCATATTCAGGTGGTATCTCAATATGAAGAAATATTCTGATCATCCTAATCAATTAAGCCAATAGTATAGGTCGGACAGAGTACTGACCAATCTGTCATGCTCTTTCTTTTTTCTACATATTGTGTACATCTTACATATTAGGTAAAATTTTACCAAACTAGATATAGAAAATTTTCTATTTATGCTTTATTTGGGAACAATAAGCAAAAGAAAATGTGGATGCCTTTTGTGTGAGCTATAGTGTCTCTATATGTTGAGAAGAGAAAGGATCAAGTGTACATATTACTTGTCTAAAATACTGTCCCTTGAAGTGTGACAAGAACTCTAGAAGGTAATGAACAGCAATATGTATATATATTGCATAAATAAATATACATATATTGTAAGAAATGCTCAAATTTTTTTTTGTCTTTTTTATTAGCATATTGTCGTAGTAGATAGCTGCTGTTACATCCATTTAAAGACACACTTTCCTGTGGTTTTGTTCAGAGTACCTGGTATTATGAAAAATGCTGAATTATCCTTATGTCATTAATTGAGGTGGCATTACATGGCACTCTAGACATGTAATTTGAGCATTTATAGTCTAAATAATATTTTTCCTCATGATGTTATGTCCAGAAGCTGAACTTTTACTCAGAGATATTTGGGTTCTCAGAAACATATTTACACGAGGTTGTTGCATAAACCAGAACACTCAAGTAACCATTTATAGTTGTTTAAAAATCCTTTCAGAGTTCATTTACTCATATTCTCTATCAGGACCCTCTTTTATTGGTATTAAAAATAGACTATTTGGTACAATTATTGTCTCAACCAGGACACTGAGAGGAGCATTGACTTGAAAAGCATTTCTTTGGGTCATAGGGAGGTCTGATGAAGCATCCCTGCTGACACAACAGGACTGCACTGACCAGACAGCACATCTTTCACATTCCCAACATCAGTACTGCTTGTTTTCCTGTGCTGGTTGTCTAATTCTGCAAGCATTCTTTTCTTTGTTTTAAATTGCAAAAGTAATATAAGTTAATTTTAGATATATTTAGAAACAGATAGGCAAAAAGAGAAAAGTTAGTGCCAAAGATACTTGCAGTTAACCTGATAATTTTCTATACTTGTGTGTAACTATACTTGAGTATATTCTACAAATATAGATTCTACTTCACAAACTTTATGTTGGCCTGATTGGTTTTTAATTCATAATATATTATGAACATTTTTTCTTTCAAATAAATAAATAAATGACTTCATGAATCATGAGTGTATAATATTTGATTATATAATTATACAATCATGTATTTGTTTGTCACTTGAAATAAAATGTATCCAAAAATCTCTGAGAAGACTTACTGTCCACTCATCCCTTGGTCTGTGTTAGGTGGCCTTCCCCAAGTCTCCACAGCACCTAAAGGGCTACCATCATAGCATTCATCACACTGTGTAACGATGTACTTGCCTGCATATGCTTATATTTGCTTAGTTCACTTAAAAAAAACCCTAAATCTTCAACACCTAACCAGTTATGAACTCATAGTGGGTTTTCTGACATATTGGTTGAACTGAATTGAATGATACCATTATGATTAAGATCAGTCTTCAAACATCTTTTCACAGTTGTCAAATAATTTACTTGTGCTAAACACCCTGAAGTAGGATAACTGAGTCACAGAAAGAGAGATCCCAAAAAATTCTAACAATTTTTGATGTCCAGAAAGTGATTATGTTAGGATTTCTGTGCAGAAAGAAACATCCCTAATTGTTTTGTTTTTGAAGATGTTGGGTACAATTCAAGATTATGTATACAAATGTTCATTATGCAGGCACCCTTGTTGATGATGTGTGTCCCCTCTTCCCCCAGCAGATTCCCACTACTGCCAATCCCTTCTCCCCAGTCCGGCAGTTCCCCACTACTGCCAATCCTTTTCTTAGAGTATTGTGATAATTGTTCAAGGTCCGCTTATAAGTGAGAATATGTGATACTCAGTTCTTTGTTTCTGTGATAGGTCACTCAGTATTATAGACTCTAATTCCATCCAAGATGCTATGAAATTCAAAATTTTGTCTTTCTTTATGACTGCATAATATTCCATTGTGTATATGTACCACATTTTTTTTTTATCCAGCCGTCTTTCGATGGGAAGCTTGTTGATTCCAAGTTTTTGCTATTGTGAACAACAGTGCAATAAATATGCATGCACAGGTACCTTTTTCATAGCATGATCTGAGTTCCTCTGGGTATATTCCCAGTAAGGGGACTGTGGGATCATATGGAAGGTTGATTTCTAGATCATTCAGCTATCACCAAACTGTTTTCCACAGAGGTTGTATTAGTTTACACTCCCACCAACAGTGTAGAAGTGTTACTTTTTCCCTCCATCCTCTCCAGCATTTCTTGTTTTTTGTTATTGAAGATGACCATCCTAACTGGAGTTAGATGGTATCTCAGTGTGGTTTTAATTTGCATTTCTTTGATGACTAGTGAGACTGAGCATTTTTTTTCATGTATCTGTTGGTTGCTCATATGTCTTCTTCTGGAAAATATCTATTCATATATTTTGCCCACTTTGTAATGGGACTGTTTGTTTTTTTCTTTTTCGGCATGTTTGGTTTCTTGTAGAACCTAGATGGTAGGCTTTTGTCAGACATATTGTTGGCAAATATTTTTTCCTAGTCTGTGAGCTGTCTCCCTGCTCTCTGGATGGTTTCTTTGGCTTTGCAGAAGCTTGTCAGTTTGATGAGGTTCTACTTGTCTATCTTATCTCTTATGGCATAGGCACTTGGGGTTTTGATCAGGAATTGGTCACCAGTTCCAATCTCCATAAGGGTATCTCCTGCATTTTCTAAGGTTCTTATAGTTTGAGGTTTTATGTTTAGGCCTTTGATTCATTTAGAGTTTGTGTGTGTGTGTGTGTGTGTGTGTGTGTGTGTGTGTGTGTGTGTGTATAGTGATAGGTAAGGGTCTTGTTTTAATCTTCTGCATATGGTCAGTCAGTTTTCCCAGCTCCATTTACTGAATAGGTTCTTGTCTCCCCAGTGATAGGTCGTGGAAGCTTTGTAGAGGATGAGCTAGTTGAGAAATTGAGGTTTTGCTTCTAGAATCTCTATCCTGTTCCATTGGTCTATATGCCTGTTCTTTTACCAATACCAGGCTGTTTTGATTATTGTAGCTTTATAGGAAAGTTTAAAGTCAGTAAGTGTGATACCTCCTGATTTAGTTTTTGCTGTTCTTATTGTTTTTGTTTGTTGGTTGGTTTTGTTTTTCTTTTTTTGCTGAGGATTGTTTGGCTATTCGTGGTCATTTATGTTTCCATATTAATTCCTGTAACTGTCGTTTTTCCATCCCAAATTGTAACTTTAAATGTTTAATTTTTCCTTTTGACCTTGTCTTTTTGGGAATAAAACAATAAAAGGAAGGAAGAAAAAAGATAGATTTGAGAAAGGAAAAAGGTAGCTTCCTTCAATCCCACTTTCAATCCATCAAATCCCATAATACATGCAATATAATGTACAGTAGTCCTCAAAATATCCAGTTTTGCAGATTCTCAGAAGTCCAATAGCGTCTTATTTTCACAATTAGGGCAGTTCTGTTAATGTTGTTTATAAATATATGCTACTGCAATTTTATTGTGCCATTTTCTTCCGTCCATGGGGAAATTATAAAACAACTTCTCATAATCTCAAATCCGGACATAAATTTTGTTGCAAAATGATCCACAGTGCAAGGATCGTAAAGTACCTCCCAGGCACTTGTGCCTTAGAGTCTTGTTTAGAGAAACTGGTTTTGCAGGAAATAAAATTGCATCTTGGTTGAGAATTTTCTGTTACTTTCTTTTTCACTTCGTGACTAAGAATGGGCAAGACCAAGGTTGTTCAGGGACGAGAGTTTTCAGCATTCTGACCCTGAAGGCTGTAGCATCCCTTTGCCTTTTATTCCTATGCCTCTTCCACTTTACAAAAATGGAAAATTCTGTGGCTTTGGCACACTTTAGTCTGTCATACCAACTCGGGCCTAAAGAGATACAATCACATGTGGCAGCCCCTTCCAAGCCTGAATCACACAGCACAGAACACATGATGAGTCAGTAATTAGTTTGAGAACTCAGTCACTCTAAGCGGTCTAAATGCATATTTCAAGCTTTGATTGCCCTTCCATTGGGTTTTTTTTTTCCTTTTTTTTCAGTTAAGAAAGCCACTATAAAAAAAAAAAGAAAGCAGGATTTTAAAGACCTGCAACACCTGGATAATTGCAATTAGTTATAGCTTCAGAAATGAGGAGGTGCTTCTCCACAGGGCGATTTACCAAGTATATAAAGCAGGCAAATTAGATGGTGGCTTTAAACAGCACAAAAGTATTTACTATTTTATAAGCTGTCACTGTTAAGCAGTGGTATAGTAGAAGAAACCCTGCACTAGAATCCAGTATGCCTGGACTGTAAGATAGCAAGGTTGCAATCTCTAAAACTTCCATGAACTCAAATGACATGTGAACTACACCATATATAGTCTGGTACGGAAATAAGGCAAAATCGTGAAGGAAAAAATTAGGAAACAGTAAGGACTAAAGATAACTGATTAATATGAGATGATTTTATTTGGTCAGGTGCAGTTGTTCACGCCTATAATCCCAGCACTACGGGAGGCCAAGGTGAGAGGACTGTCTGAGCCCTTGGGTTTGAGACCAACCTGGGCAACTTGGTGAGACCTCATCTCTACAAAAAATTACAAAAATTAGTCAGGCGTGGTGGCGCGTGCCTGTAGCTCCAGCTACTTGGAAGGCTGAAGCAGAAGGATCACCTGAGCCCAGCAGGTCGAGGCTGTGGTGGTCATGAGCATGCCACTGCACTCCAACCTGGGCGACAAGTTGGACTCCAATTCAAGAAAAAAAATAGATGATTTTGTTATATTTTCATATAGTTTTTCAGAGACAGATTGGTCGTGTTGGTGAATGCAACAATAGACATTCTGCTGTATTCTTTTAGCAAAATCTTAAAGAGCTTTTCCAAAGCACTGGGATGAGAAAATAGAAGAACTCAAAAGTATACTTACAGGGGAAAGTAGACATACAAGCAGCCTTCAACTTACAATTGAAGAAACTGAGACTCAAGTACCCAAGAACACATGTAATTTGATTTCAAAAACCCCAAAGTAAAATCTTTCCACACACTTTCTTACACCCCTAGTCACTGAAAATGATGTTTACCTCTGTTATGATTCATACCATATATTTTATAGGCGTCACTGATATATTTGTGTCTTCACAGTTTTTAGTCCATTGTTCAAAAACTATCAAGTCAACTTTAAATATACTTGGGCTGCATCTAACCTTTTAATACTATGATTTCACTGAAATACTTGCCTGTTAAATCAAGGCTATTGCTGCTTATGCATTGGTAAAGATACCTAAGCAGGGCAGAAGAGACTACTTTGCAGACATTTTGTGAAAGAAGTTCAAACCTCAGTTGAGGAATAGACTATGGTATCCAGGGGTTTCTTTTTGTTCAGAGGCTCCAATAGCATATGACTTCTCCCTACCTATCCAGTGTTATTTAAAGCTCTCTGAGGCATAACAGGTGACTCAACAAGTAACTGTCTGTTTGAGCTGACGCTTCTATTTGTGGTGGGTATGAGTTGGAGTTGCATGATTGTGAAGACCTCTGCTGATGAGTTCCATCTTGATCAAATTCCTGGTAATGCAGGCATGTTTTTCCTCAAATGGCTAAAAGACTGCATGAGAGTTCATTACACGTGTCAACTTGACTGGACTAAGGAATGCTCAGATAGCTGGTAAAACATTATATCTGAGTATAACTGGGAAGGTGTTTCTATAAGAGATGAGTGCCTGAGTCAGTAGACTAAGCAAAGAAGATCACCCTCACCAATGTGGATGATTATCATACAATCTGTTAAGAGCTCAAATAGAACAAAAAGATGGAAGGGTGAATTCCCTTTCTCTGTTTGATCTGTAACATCTATCTCTTCTGCCTTCAGACTTCAGCTCTTCTGGTGTTGCAGGAAAACAGAGACCATGACACCGAGGCTATCTTAGGAAGTAGTATTTTATTGGTGTCGGCACAACTCAGTGGGCTAATGCTTCAAGGCTGAACAACTCGGAGAAAGAGGAGAGGGATTTTATATGTTAGTTTAGGTAAGGGAAGGGGTTGGGTTGGGTTGTATGGCTATACATTTTTCTTTGGAATTTGCAAAGTTGTGTTTAGCAAAACCAGATTTTCAAAGAAAAAATTGTTTCCAGGATATACATGACAATCAGGGGTTATAAAATGATGCCTTCACAAAGAGAGGATGCAGGGCTAAGGTTGTGAATTGATGACTCTCTCACGTGTCCAGGAAAGTGGTTTGTGGCTATTTGGTTTTCTTACACCCATGTCTAGCAGGTTTGCAGCTTGCAGGCTGATTTTTTTAAAGGAATCCGTTCAACTGTTTTTAGCCCCTCTCTGCCACACAGGTACACAGACTTAGACTGATGTACACCTCTGGCACTTCTGAATCTCAGGATTTTAGAATTGGACTGGAACTACACCACTGGCCTTTTTGGCCTACGGCTTGCAGACCTCAGATCATGGGACTTCTCAACTTCAATAATTGCACAAGTCAACCTCCCATAATCATTACTCCTCTCTCTCTCTCTCTCTCTCTCTCTCTCTCTCTCTCTCTCTCTCTCTCACTCTCTCTCTTTTTCTCCTCTCTCTGTCTCTTTCTCTTTCTTCTTATATAAATCTTATTGATTTTGTTTCTCTGGAGAACCTGACTAACACAGACTATTACAAAAAAAAAGTTTCAAATTATATCATTTTTTTAAGTAGAATTAGACCAATGAATGAAAGTTACCAAAGAAGACCTTAAGCCATCATTAGAAAGAATTTTATAGCATTTAAAGCTGTCCAAAAATGAAAATATTCCATGTTCATGGATAGGAAGAATCAACATTGTTAAAATGTCCAACCTACCAAAGGCAATCTACAGACTGAATGCAATACCCATTAAATTACCAATATCATTCTTCTCAGACTTGGAAATGACAATACAAAAATTCATATGGAAAGATAAACAAGCACGAATAACCAAAACAATTCTTAGAAAAAGAAACAAAGCAGGAGGTATCACACTTCCAGACTTCAAACTTATCTATAAGGCTACAGTAATCAAAACAGACTGGTATTGGTACAAGAACAGGAGTATAGACCAGTGGAACAGGATAGAAATTCCAGAAGCAAAGCCTCAATTTCTCAACCAACTCATCTTTGACAAAGCCTCCAACAACAACCCCTGGGGAGAAGAGAACCTATTCAGTATTGTGCTGGGAAAACTGGCTGACCACATGCAAAAGATTGAACCCCTACCTATCACCATACACAAAAATTAACTCAAATGGATCAAAGACCTAAATGTAAAACCTCAAACTATAAGAATCTTAGAAAACGCAGGAGACACTCTTATGAAAATTGGAACTGGCAACCAATTCCTCATCAGAACCCTAAGTGCCCGTAACATAAGAAATACGATAGACAAGTGGGACCTCATCAAACTGATGAGCTTCTGCAAAGCAAAAGAAACCATCAAAAGAGCAGGGAGACAGCCCACAGAATGGAAAAAAATATTTGCCAACTGTATATCTGACAAAGGCCTAGCATCTAGGATTTACAAGGTACTCAGACATGCTGAAAGAAAAAAAAAAGTCCCATTAAAAAGTAGGCAAAAGACATGAATAGACACTTCTCAATAGAAGATGTACGGGCAGCCAACAGACACATGAAAGAGTGCTCAGCCTCACTCATCATCAGAGAAATACAAATCAAAACCACATTAAGATACCACCTAACCCCAATAAGAATGGCCAACAATAATAAAACAAACAACAGCAGATCCTGGTGAGGATACAGAGAAAAAGGAACACTTCTACACTGCTGGTGGGAGTGCAAACTGGTGCAACCTCTCGGAAATATAGTGTGGCAATTTCTGAAAGAACTAGAAATTGACCTTCCATATGACTCAGCAATATTGGGAATATACCCAGAGGAACTCAAATCATTCTACAAAAAAAGATACCTGCACACAATGTTTGTTGCAGCTCTATTCACAATAACAAAAACATGGAAAAAACCATGTTGCCCATCAAAGCTGGACTGGATAAAAATAATGGGGTACATATACACAATGGAATATTATGCAGCCATAAAGAAAGACAAATACATGGACTTTGCAGCAAGTTGGATAGATTTAGAGTCTGTCATACTCAGTGATCTCTCACAGAAACAAAGAACAGAGCACTATATGTTCTCATTCATAAGTGGATCTTGAACAATTATAATACTATAATAAAGGGATTGGCAGTAGTGGGAAACTGCCAGGGGAGGAGGTGGGATTGGCAGTTGAGGGAAACTGCTAAGGAACGAAGGGGCACACTTCACCCACAAAGGTACCTGCATAATCAATGTTTGTATACCTAAGCCTGAATTGCATCCCACATCTTTAAAATAAAAAAAATTTCAGAAATAAAGCTGTTAAAAAATGAAATAAATTCTACTAAATTTTAATGAATTTATTGTCATTTGAAGTATTTAAGGCAAGCCTGGAGACTACCTACCAGTGGTGCTATGGAGATGAAAAGAAAAATAACACACCAGGAAGTTGCACTGAGCTTCCCAAATCTAATATGTCATATGTATTAACAAGTATTTTTAAATCTCCTTTGATCAGTCTATCTCTTGGGATAGAGGTCAAAGCAATGGAAGACAGAGTTTCTTTGAGAACAGAGTTTTCCTTGATACTTAGGAGACAAACATAATTTACTAAAAATTTGCAGAGATGACATAATCAATGTATGAGCACATGACAATTTTGAGGACATTATTTATAAATTCAGTAGGATCTGGGAAAGCAAGGGACATAATTGAATGGAGAGTTTGGGTTAGAGTATGGGCCTTGAAGATTAGGTAGAACTTAAATGGATAGAGAAAAGTATATGGAAATAAAAGATGAGGAAGTGAGAGGGTGAACAATGGAATATTATGCAGCCATAAAGACGGACAAACATATGGACTTTGCAGCAGCTTGGATGGATTTAGAATCGACCTTACTCAGTGATCTATCACAGAAACAAAGAACAGAGTACCATGTGTTCTCACTCATACACGAATCTTGAACAATTACAATACTATAATAAAGCAATTGGCAGTAGCGGGAAACTGTCAGGGGAGGGGGGTGGGCTTGGCAGTTGAGGGAAACTGCCAGGAGAGGGAGAAGTATACCTCATCAACAAGGATACCTGCAAAATCAACGTTTGTATACCTAACCCTGAATTGTACCCCCATCTTTATAAATAAAAAAGAAAAAGAAAAAAACTAGAGTGTACATACTGTAAAAGGGTTTTTGTGGAAAAGACCCAAGGCAGTAAGATGTTTGGAGAAATATATGGGAAGCGTATTTTGCCTCCTAGGTTTCCATCATATAGCATAGTACATAAGCAGCCAGATGTCAGAGAATGGGTTCTCTGTTATCTTAGGCTTCAATGTGAAGTACAAATAAACTGCATTTAAACAGCCATAACAACATCATATCCAAATTGACCTTGGGACCTATTTTCTGAATTCTGCAGTATTTGAAAAGCAATGTTTTGAGGTTTTTTTCCGTCAATCAAATACCACCAGTTCTTTGCTGAAATTAGGAGTGTGGAGGCTGCCCACCTTTCTAGATGAAAGCAAAAGGCACATTAAAAAGTCTGTCTCATATTTGCATGGTATGTCTATTTACAGTGGGAAGGAACAACTGTTATCTTCGAAAGTAGGGCAGAGAGAGAGAGGCTAGTAGGCGCTATTATCCAGGCCCATTCATAATCATTGTGGTCTGAAGAGTGGAAAGGACGTAGAGAAATTGCCCTGCATTAGAATGAAAGCAAAATATTTAGCCACCAAGATAGGTAAAGGAAATGCAGTACTCGGGTTCCCATCTCCCCAGGATTTACTGAAGTTAGGAAGAAGTACATGATAAAAAACAATCAGAGTAAATTGCAGCCCCATCTTTCATGCTGCTTTAATTAAAAAGCCTTTCATCATTTCCAGTTTAAACATTTCTTTTCTCAGTCTTTAAAGTAACTACTGAATCTTCTCTTGCTTTTGCATTGGTAGTCAAGGAAATTTGGGTTTCATTTCCAGACTACATAAGGAAAGCATTTCATATACTTTCTCTAGTAATTTGAATGAATGTTGTTTTTTTTTTTTTTTTCCTATCTTTCAGATTATTCCAGAGTAAAGCATGCTATTTCAGGTATTCAAAACCAACGGGAGTGTCAAACACTTTGAAATAAAGGTTATAAGGAATACAGGAGTCAAAGTAGCTCTGATAGACACTAAGTGGAATAAACACAAACAATAGGTGCATTAGGAAGCACTTAGGATGTTAGGTATTCAACACCACTTAGAGGGCATTACCTTGATATCTTTAAATGGCAGAGAAAATGGGACAAGACTGTTGGCCATTTTATCACCTGCTCTGCCCTCTCTTTGTGCATTTGTGTAAACTACTTATTTTGAAATTCCTTCCTCCTTCCCTTCCCTTCTCAAAACCCTATCCAACCTCAAATTCAACCATCCTGTATCCATAGTCTCTGATCTCACTATTATTAAAGAGAAAAATACCAGACTAGCTCGCATGAAATAGATTTGTGCTAGAAATGAGGTCCAATGTCACAGAAAAGCCACACAAAAAAGGCATTTGTTATTTAAAAAAGGATCATGTTAGTACTAAAAAAGGTGATCATGTTTTTAGTATTAGATATATTTAGAGTTAAATATCCATCACAGAAAGCTATGGGATTTAGTATAAAATGATGTTAGTTTGATATACGCCTGGAATGTCCTTTACTTGTTTGCTTTTTAACCATGATTTTCTCGTGTCCCTTTCTGAAACTCATCATCTGCTTCTACCTCCCTGAATCAGAGTCTTCAAGAGACAGGAGTATTAGAAAGTTGAACATCAAATGTGCTGGATCTTGGGGCATTGTTTGCACGTAAGTCTATACTGCTTCTTCATGAAGGCTAGCAGGTACTGGAAAGAGAGTCCGGAAGGATCCTCTCTGTTGCTCGGCTCACCACTCACAGAGGTGGCTTTTGTCTCATTTTGGAGCAGCCCCTACATGCTCTTTACCTTCCTCCTAATTTCCTTCCTCTGGCTGTGTTCCAGTGACAGCAAGCCACTTAGGAAAAAAATATATCAGAAAATATACCCCTAATGGAGCTTAAAGTACGGTATCCTGCTCGCCAAAGCTGACTGTGTGCCAAAATCTCATGGCTGCCACACATCTAAGCATCCATGCTATGTTTAGCAAGTTCCCTGCAGAGAAGTCTTGCTGGACCAGGCACTGCTTCCCAACACGGACTCTCTTTTTCCCAGTCTGTCTTGCTGTGACAGCATAAGCACAGGACCTATGCACTGCCAACCACCACACACAGCCTCAACTCTGAATCAGGGCTTTGGAGAAGCAAATGAGAGAGGAAGTTTAGAGTAAGTACTTGAGGTGTCTGAGACAGGCACTTTGAGGGCACCGCTGTGGTGTCTAGGGCAAGGGGGTAGTGGCAGTTCTGTGCTATGGTTTAAAGTGTTTTTGTAGGCATCCACTGAGCTACATGCTGTGAGTACTCAGTGTGGTTTTTTTAACACATAGCTTTTTTGAGATTTCATTTTTATATCATCATATTCACCCTTTTAAGTATACGATTCAACAATTGCTTTTGTAAATTTACGGAGGTACGCTTCCATCATCACAATCCACTTTTAGAACATTTCTGTTACCCAAAAAAGATCTCGTGTGCAGTTAATCCTGGTTTCTACCCCCAGCCTTATGCAACTACTGATATTCTTTCTATCTTTATAGATTGCCTTTTCTGAATATTTCTTATCGTTGGAAACATGCTGCAAAATGTGGTCTTTTGCATCTGGCTGTTTTATTCACTTAGCATGATGTTTGGAAGATGATGTCGTAGCATGTATTGCTACTTTTTTTATTTTTAAGTGTTAGTAAACTGAATGACTTCTTATTTATTCATACAATATTTGTGTGACCTTTGGACTTCTTTTAATTTTTGTCTATTATAAAAAATGCCACTACTATATAGGGTAATTTTAATTCATCTCTCCATAATGCCTAGTCTACAAAGGTCCCTGATGGATATGAGAAACTTTTCAAAATTATAATTCCCCAGGGCCCACTTCAACTAATAAGCCCAAATCTTCACATGTGAAATTCAGGAATCTTTTAATAAACTTTTTGTTGGCAGTAAGCACGATGTAATTCTGTGCAGGAATATTCAGGAGCCTCTGGTTTAAGAAGAAAAATAATTTTGCAGCTTCCTCTACCCATCAGGTCTTTTATTATACCCTTCCTCCTTTTAGAATACCCTTTCCCTTACAAAATAGCCTTCTCTAAAAAAGCTAATTAACTTAAATATCGTATTAAATAAAAAGTTAACATTGTCTCTTAATTTGAAATAAATATCCCTCCCTCTGTTTTCACGACACATTCTGCCTTATTTATCAAAACCCACCTAACTTAACTATTTTATTGTCGCATCTTACCTTTCCATTTTCCTTATATGTTGAAACCTAAAAGTCTTAAGATGAGGAGTACTTTGAGAAATTATTTTCTCCTTTAAATGTACTATAAACTCAATTTCCCTCTATGTCCTTGCTGACCTCAACTTATACAGTAATTTGTTGTACTCCCATCTGTCCTTTTGGTTCTAGACTCCTTAACAAAGGAAGTGGTGTCTTTCTTTGGGGGCAGCAGGATCGTCTCAAATTCATCTGGCTTGTCCAAGTATTATTATTCAGTAGGGCCGCTCATTCACACTGTCAATCTGACCCCCAACCCCATGATGCTGAGGCAACAGATGTGTGAATGTCACTTTGAGAGCCATGGCTTTAAAGTGAATTGCTGGAGTTAGAAATGCAATTGCTGCATTTCACATGCACCATTCCAGGCTGCCTCTGTTTTAATTTCCTTTTGAAATAATTTACCCTACTTTTATCTCGAAGATCAGGTTGCTCTTTCTGTCTACGTTCCTGGAGAAATGAAGAAATGAGGTCTTTTAGGTTCCTGGTCTAGTGCTCCGAGGTCTTATGCCATAAATTTAGCCACCTGTCTCAGATGACCTCGCCATGCTGTGGACATGGACTTTGCCCAGTCACTTCTTGAGTATTCAGAATCTGGAGTTCTTTCTCTTTTTCTCTCTCTGAACTTATTGTTCATGTTCTTTTGTTTGGACTATTTACTAAGATTCCTATTTCCAGATTAGCTCTCCAGGGAATTCCTTCTTGATACAGAACTTGCTTCTGAGCCATCAGGGGTCACATTTTTCCATATGGAACCAGCGTGAAAGAAGAAACAGCTAGGGCCTAGCACAGGGTTGGACACTGTTGTAAAGTCGACGTTTGAAAAATATATCGAACTTCAGCACTTGGCTCTAAAAACACAACTATGTAGACCAAGCACCAAGTCCAAGGGAGCACCCTAATCACAGTCCCTGTTTCGGCACAGATTGGTTCTGATGATTCCAATTTCGCACAACATTGAGCTAGGAATCAGATGGGCTGATGGTGGTAAATTTGGAAACTCTATCCAAAGGAAGCAGAACTCTAACAACCTAGGCTGACACAAAAAAACAAGATAGAGCTCCAGACCTGCCCATGGTATAGTCAGGCATTGGGCTTGCTCATATTAAAGTGGGCATTCTAAGAAGGCTCTGGTCCTAGAAGAGACCTAGACTGGTGGAATAACCATTAAGAACCAAAAGATGATGGCAAATCTGTAGAAGTAGCCAAAATCAAGTGTTAAGAAAAAGGAGAGAATATAGGACCTAATAAAACCAGAGAGCCACATGGAGTAGCCATCCTGTTTTGGGTTATAAGTCATAAACTCTGTATATTGAAACAGGGATTGAATTTTATTCTACTGAGTGAGAGAATAGAGCTGTTGAAATAATATTCTTAATCAGAACTATTCAAGAAACTGGAAAATCTGGAAACATAATTGTGGAGATGTTTCTGCTAGATGATCTAGGTTATTCTGCTAGGAACCAACCCCAAGATATCAATATCTTAAAACAGCAAATATTTATTTGTAATTCATGCTATATTCCATCATATTTTGGAGGGAGGTTGATGAATTTGATCTCTCAAAAACCCGAGCTGACAGAGCAGGTCACTTTTCCAAAGGGAGGGAGAATTCTGGAAGGTCCTGGATTAGCAATGTATACATGACCCTTCTGTCTACAATTCGATGAACAGAACCAGCTACACTGCCTCATCCAGCCACAAAGAAACCAGAACATTCACAGAAGTATAGAAACAGAAATATTTGGTGGACAGTATTATTGACTCTCTGGGTCCTTCATTTTTAGAAGTTATAGATATATATATATAAATATATATGTACACACTTAATATATATATAATATTTAAAATAAGGAATATAAAACATTATTTTAAATGCAAACATAGGTGAGAGTTTTTTTTGTTTTGGGGTTTTTTTTTTTAGTTGGAGTCTCAATCTGTCGCCCAGGCTGGAGTGCAGTGGCATGCTTCTGGCCACTGAAGCCTCGGCCTGCTGGGCTCTGGCGATCCTTCTGCCTCAGTCTTCCAAATAGCCGGAACTATAGGCACGCGCTACCACACCTGGCTAATTTTTGATTTATTGTGGAGACAAGATCTCACCAAGTTGCCCCAGTGGATCTCGAATCCACGGGCTCAGGCAATCCACTCGCCTCGGCCTCCCAGAGTGCTGGGATGACAGCCTGAGCCACCGAGCCTGGCCAGGTATAGAGTTTTACAATGTTTCTCTTCTTTGTCATATCAGTGTAGCTACAAGCTCATTGCACAATGTGTCCAAAATATATATTTGAGATTCTTCTACTCCTTCCTACCTCCTACTCCATAAAGGTGGGCTCTGGACTGTCTGCCAAGATCAAATGAGGACAGAGGCAGTTACTGAAACTACTTTATTTTCTGACCTCATCAACTTATTTTTGTCCATTCTTTTTGTCCCTCTCTTTTCTATTTTTTCTTTTATTTTTGCTATCCTCTCCTCACCTCTAATGACTATCACATGAACACTTTATCAAGTATCCAATGTCTTCCTCAAATTCATCTCAGAAATATTTTTCCATGAAAACAAAAATTCACCTGCGCTTATAATTTATATACCTTGGTCTCCAGCCCAGTCAAGCTGGACACTTCCAAATTTACGCAATGCACAGAACAAAGATTTATGCAATGCACAGAACAAAGAAAGTTCAGAATTTAAAAGAGTAATCTTACTTGGAAATTCTCCAGGTAACTGCATATATATGTCCTTTTTTATTTCTTTTTTTTTTTTTTTTTTTGAGTAGGAGTCTCACTTTGTCACCCAGACTGGAGTGCAGTGGTACACAGTCACCTTAGTCTCAGCCCACTGTCTCAGGCAATCCTTCCACCTCAGCCTTCCAAGTAGCTAGAACCACAGGCATGTGCCACCACATCTGGCTAATTTTTTGATTTATCACAGAGACGAAGTCTTACCAAGTTGCCCAGTCTGGTCTCAAACCCCTGGACTTGGGCAATCATCTTGCCTCCACCTCCCAAAGTGCTGGGATTACAGGCATGAGCCACCATGCTCAGCTGAAAATAAAGATATTTTAAAGAGGACTTTGAGAGGACATATAAATACAAAAACAATAGAAACAAAAGTGTGCATCTTATTAAAAAAAAACACACAAAAAAACACCATCCACATGATTTATCTGAAATACAAATCTGACTTGCTATAAAGCTTTCCTATGGGACATAGAATTTTAGCCCATCATATGGCTAAAAGAAGTAGAAAAATAAGCAAAAATTTGATTGTTCTAGGAGCTGTTTGCAGCTTGAATACCAAATAGAACACAACATCAGTCACTTGGTCCTGTACCCTTAAATTTTCATGAGACTAAAAATATGTAAATGAACCACTGTACTTCACAGATAAAAAACCCTGAGGGAAAATCTGCAGCACTAAGCAATGTTCAGAAACAAACAAGACAAAAGAGAGATTTTTGCACATTTTATAAATTAAAAACTTTTTTTTTTTTGCCGAGTAAGTATATGTTTCGTCAATGGTGAATTCTTGTCATCTTCAGTTTAATAGAGAAGAAACAAGGCAAATTTATTCAATAGAAGTTTTGTTCCCTCCCAAAGTTATGCATGTGTCATGCACAGAAAATGAGGAAACTGGTCTTGGTCTGTCATCATAACTTATACAACATGAATGAGTCGGCTTGGAATTTTTAGACAAACATCAAAGAAAAAGTAGTGTGGATTAAAATGTTCCTAACATTACATCATGGTTCAGCTATGTTTTGTTGTTTTCTTCTGCTTTGAATGAGACTAATTTGGAGTAAAATGTGTTTTTTCATCTACAGGGTAATAATCAATGGTATGCTTTCTATTGCTACACAATTATATAATCAACTGATAATGATTATGTAGAGTGGCTAATTATTTTTATGATTACTTGAGAATAAGTATTCTAGGAAATTGAATCTACTCCTTTAAAATACATAAAAATCTAATTTTATCAGCCGTCTACAAAATCGTTCTTTCTCTCTCAACTCTTGGAAGTACACATGTTTGTCTTTGCCCTCTGAGTATCTGCATTAACTTGGTCATTCCCCATCCTTCACATTGACAGGGACCAGAGAGAAAGTCTTATGGGGCCCTGAATAAGAGGTGTGCATTTGGAAACTAATTAAGTTTGATTTATTTCTTTTGGCAGCACTTGGCATTTCTCTTTCCATGTTTTATTTAAAGCTTGATTGCTTAAATAGCAATACGCAAGCAACTAAACAGAGCCCAGCTGATAGTTACATTGAAATTCATCCATTTATCAGTAATGAGACAGATGATCTGAAGCATAACCCATCTATTCTTTGTGGCATCCAAATTAACTTTACACCCCAGACTAAGGGGGTTTCTCTTTTTCAGATTACAGAAAAAAAGTTAGAGTTCTCTTATCTTTAGTCAAGTAGTAGTTTTAATCCAACCTCTTCCATTATGCCTTTCTTGATTACTTCATTCAGATGTGATTTTTTTCCTCTACCTTAAGTCACAATACTGAGTTTATAGTTTTCTTAAAACATTTATCACACATAGATTGATAATGACTGGCACTTGTTAAGTTCCCACCTAAGCAATTCCAGCTAGTAGCTATGTATAACTAACCTTGGTTTCCTTATATGGAAAGAGAAATGATACTATCTGATCTATCTTCCAGGATTACTATGACATCCAAACTTGAAAATGGATACAACAGATCTTCTTAAACCATAAACATTAGTGCAGAAATGTTACCTGTGTTGTGTCTCAAGAACTGAAACGGAGATCCTAAGGTACTCCTGTGCCCTCCAAAAAGATTGGTGCTCAACAACTTTGCTCGATAAGTAAACGAAAGAATATATCATTGAATTAATTAATTGATTGCTCAAAAAAAAAAAATTCTAAGAAGGAATCCAGAGAAAAAAATAGTGACTAAATGAGTAGGAAAAGGAGAGAAAAGTAGAAAAGCAAAGAAAAAGAGACTTGAGGAGGGTTCTTTTATTATTATTATTATTATTATTACAAAGACTGCTACAATAAACAGCATTGTTTAATTAACATTTCAGACCTGGGTAAGTACATCATTAGAAGGATTTCTAAATGCTAAATTACATCTTTATTGTAATAGGTATTGTCTAATATGTCTTCATAGCATTTATTTGACTTATATGCCTATCAGCAATTTATGAGTATGCCTATTCCCACACACTCAGAGAGAGTTCATTAGTTATCTATTGCTATGGAGGAGGGTTCTGATCCCCACTTTGGTATTTACCACTGCCTGTTTTTCCCATTCCTCTGGCTTTCTTCAAGTGCTGCAGGAAGTTCCACTCAACATTATGATGTGCAAACATTTGCTGAGTCTTTACATTGGAGCACAGTTGTTCCTGGTTGAACAACACAGGTTGAAATTTTATGAGTTCACTTCTAAGTGGATTTACCTCCACCTCTGCCACCCCTGGGACAAGGCCAAGTCCTCCTCCCCCTCTTCCTCCTCTTCCTCCTCCTCTACTCAACATGAAAATGATGAAGATGAAAACCTTTATAATAATTCACTTCCACTTAACGAATAGTAAATATATTTTCTCTTCCTTATGATTTTTCTTAATAGCATTTTCTTTTATCTAGTTTGCCTTAGTATAAAATATAGTACATTATACATATGCAAAATACATATTAATCAACTGCTTATATTATTGGTAAGGCTTCTGGTCAAGTGCAGAGATTAGTAGTAAAGTTTGGGGAAAGTCAAAGTTATATGCATACTTTCAACTGTTTAGGGGCCGGCACCTCAGTCCTTCATTATTCAGGGGTCATCTGCATTTTATTTAACCCAATCAATAAAGTGATGAAGTGGAGACTATTATTATCTTAATTTTACAGATGAGAAAACTGTGCCAGATTTCAAATTCCAGCGGTCTGATTATTCTGTATATTAGTTTGCTAGAGCTGCCATCAAAATTTAATTTTCTCACAAATCTAGAGGCTGGAAGTCTTAGATCCACGTGTCTGTAGGATTGGTGATTCCTGAGACTTACCTTCTTGGCTTGTAGATGGCCATTCTCTCATGGTGTCCTTACACATAGTTTTTCCTTTATGTGTTCACATCCCTGGTAACTCTTTGTGTGTTCAGATTTTCCCTTCTTTTTTTTTTTGTTTGAGCTGGAGTCTCACTCTGTCACCCAGACTGGAGTGCAGTGGCTGCTCGCGGACACCGCAGCCTCCACCTGCTGGGGCTCCGGCGATCCTCCTGCCTCAGCCTTCGAAGTAGCTGGAACTACAGGCGTGCGCTACCACACCTGGCTAATTTTTTGATTTATTGTAGAGATGAGGTCTCACCAAGTTGCCCAGGCGGGTCTCGAACCCACGGGCTCAAGCAATCCACTCACCTCAGCCTCCTAAGGCACAGGATTACAGGCTGAGCCACCGAGTCCAGCTAGATTTTCCCTTCTTATTAGAATACTAGTCAGATTATATTAGGATTCATTTAACTTTAATTATCTCTTTCACGGCTATATTAATAATGAAGTTAGAGTGCTAACATATGAATTGGGGTGGCGCAATTCAGTCCACAGTCATTGCTGAGTAAACACTTGCTCAGTAAATTAAAGAAGGTTTTAGTCAAGGTGATGAGAGTTTTAGTGGTTCTCAAACTTCATGATGACTGTGATTTGCTAATATGTCGGCTGATATCACAGATATCTCAATCTCACACACCTAAAAGTTCTAACAAAGTAGCTTTGGAGTGCTCAAAACTGTGTACTTTTAACAAATATCCTCAAGGTAGGTTAATCTTCAAAAAGCTAAAACATACACGAAAATAGAGGATGGGCAGAGCCTGCAAAAAAGATAAACTTCTTGTCTGAAATCCATGCATACTTTTTTTTTTTTTTTTTTGAGCATGAGTCTCTGTCACCCAGGCTGGAGTACAGTGGCACGATCAC
Source organism: Carlito syrichta (assembly GCF_000164805.1). NCBI lineage: Eukaryota > Metazoa > Chordata > Mammalia > Primates > Tarsiidae > Carlito > Carlito syrichta. The sequence goes on from NW_007073233.1 coordinate 232,603, forward strand.
GGCTACCGCAGCCTCGACCTGCTGAACCCAGGCAATCCTTCCACCTCAGCTTTCCAAGTAGCCAGGACTATAGGCGCACACCACCAGACCTGGCTAACTTTTTTTTTTACTTGTGAAGAGATGAAGTCATGACACCCTGGGCTCAGGCAAGTCTCTCATCTTGGCCTCCCAAAGTGCTGGAATTACAAGCATGAGCCACCATACCCAGTTCATGCTTACTATTTCTGGAGTCACTGTTTCAGTTCAGCTGAGTGATCTAGCTGAGACAAAGTATGATCTTGTTATAAGTGTTCTTCATTACTCATTTTTTTTTTTTTTTGGTTTGTTAATTTCCTTGCACCAGGTGTGAGAAACAGAAACTTTTTAATTTTTATTTCCCCAGATTTCTGTTCTTTTATTTATATTTTTCTCCTTTAGAAAGAGCTATGCTTTCTCGGGTTGTTTATTTGACTCCACCCATCTGGTCTTGAACACAATGGAAATCTCAAATGATGTCTGTAACGTATGCTTAGAAGGAAGAGACAAGCCGCTGGTGATGAAAAGTTTATTAAAGAAAAGAGAAAAAGGGGGATGGTGGCTGGCTTTATAGAGATAAACTGGCAGCCTTTGTTCTCTTGAAGGCCACCTATAAAACCCCAAATCTGGCTTATTGGGCCTTGAGAAGCAATTTTGGGGAGTTTTGGATTGGGAGCCAAGAAGTGGTTTGGGGAGTTTGAGTTGTCCGTCATCTGGCCTTCAAATGTAGACTCCGGTTTTGTTGAAGGTCATTCTCACGGCCAGTGCAGATGTCCATACTAAACAAGTCACACTTGTCTTTGAAATGCAGCCTTAGGAAAGTAAACACTGACAGTCAGTACCAAGCTTTTATCAGTCACTTAGCTTTGGGATGAGGTCTTCAGAAAGCAGGTATTGGGAGTGAAGCAATTAGTAACAGAACACTGTTAGAACAAAGTGTTAACCTTTTGGGCCATTGCAACTCTGTGCTCCATTTGCAAGGTTTATATGATGAGTTGTTTTAACTACCACCCCCTTTCCCATCCCCCTATAAACCCTATCAATGTCAATGCTTCTTCCCAACTTTTTTGGTGATTCACATTTCCAGTCTGCTCTTTCCTTAATACTCTGAAAGTTTTTCTATGGAGCAGGACCTTATTTTTATAACCTTCTGAAAGATGAAATCATCAGTAATAGAAATCACTTTTTTCAAATAAATAGTTTTTGGTTAAACGGCATTGAGAAATTTCCCGATAGCTAACGTCATCAGTTCTTATGTCTCTTTATCAATTTTGCGAATACAATTTGGAAAACCACACATTTCTTCAGGTGACTTTAATGAAAATCCTGACCTTACCTTTGATTTACAGCAGGAAGATTTGGATAAGGCTATAACGAGAACTTGAGAAAACTTCATCCTAAGCCAAAATATTACTGAAGAAAATTCACCTTTAAGGTTGGGACCAGTAGGAAGGAAATAGTTGTCATGGCTGTAACTCAAGCACTACCCATTCCCTACTTGGGCATGTCATAGGAGACCACTCTTGAGACCAGGATATTGGGTAGCAGCATCAATACCAAAAAGCACCATGGATATACATGTTGGTCCTCTATTATTATTACTCACAGGCAAGAGCTCGGTAAACAAAATCAGTGTCTAGGCAGAGGTCTACAAACCTGTGGGCCAAATATGGGCTACTACATGATTTTATAGATAAGGTATAAGCCAGCCTCATACATTTGTTTCTCTGAAGCTGCACTGACAGAACTGAGGAGTTATGACAGAAACTGTATAACCACAATGCCTAAAATATTCACCATCTGGCCCTTTATAGAAAATTTGTCGGCCACTTATCTAGAGTAAGTTCCTCCAGTCACATAAAATATGCATATCAATAACTGTGGAATAAAAGAAGATACTGAAACAAAAAGGAAGCTGCTCTCTGAGACTGAATTTCCTACAAGAAGCTAGAGGTCATGAGCGTTTCGTGGACATACCTTGTAGACTTCCTTTGCTACTAAAATTCAGCTCACACCTATTCACCATTACAGCGCCCAATCAAAGACTAATCGTCTTACATCAGAAATAGGTTTGAATGACCCTAAAGCCTGGTTCCCTGCAGGATCAGCTTCAATTCCCTGATTTCTGTCCAACCCTGCAAGGCTCCTAGACTCCCAGGCGCCACCTTTCCGGGTCAGGGTCAATCAGCTCCTCCTGGCCCCAGTTCTAACAAAGAGGCCACTGACCTGAGTCATTTAGTTCAATTGCTGACAGGAATCCTATTATCTGAGTGCCGCTTTCCATTGTGGTCTCTAGATGCAGGCACACAGCTTTGCACTCGTGATTCACACAGGGATGAGCAGTCACGTACACTCACCAGTGGGGAGCTCAGCGGGAGAGAGAGGCTTTAGTATATGTGAAATCTGCACTCACAGCCAGACTTTGGACACATTTTTTTGTTTCTGTTTGCTTTGCTTTTTTGTTTGTTTCAGTCCTCTCTGAGGATCGCTGAGTTTCTTCTGTGCTCATTCACTGTGACCTGAAGGGAAACCTCAGGCTTGGGGAACAGCTCCTGGCAGCAAGGCTGGGTAGTCTGTGTATTGCATCTGCTGTGAACTTTGGTGGACTGAGTCATTAAGAGTAAATTCATCTACAGGGTACCTGAATGAAACGTCATTGTACACCTAACCCTTAACTGTACCCCACAAAACCATAATAAAAAATATTGATTAATGAAAAAAAAAAAGAGTAAATTCATGAAATCAAACCTATTTCACTAATAAACTGGCTAATGTTGATTGATTGAATAGTGACCAGGTAACAGAAACTTAATGATCAAAAATGTATCAAAGAGAGAAAGAAAGAACGAGCACTTTGAAAAGTGGCTGAGGGCCTGAGAGTGCATTGGTTTAGAAAAATAAAGCTGGAGGTAGGGTAAATGCATCACGCTAAGATCAAAATACCTCTCCAGCAACCCTTGTTTTTTGAGTTATTAATAATGGCCATCCTGACTAGAGTTAGGTTGTGTTTCAACATGGTTTTTGTTAGGGTCTGGATAGGGTGAGGGTAGATGAATGGATAGAAAGGGGAGGGGAGGGGCACACAGCACCAGTAACCCAGAGGTCCAAATAATACAAAGAATTGCAACATACAAAAAGGTTAAGAAAGAAAAGTTTATGTAAAAGTAAATTAGAGAAAGAGAAGGGAGAGAGAAGATTTACCTCCCCAAGGTGGGGGAGGGGGCCAAAGTCAGGAAGCACAGTGAAAGCCATAACTCAAAGAGCACAGGGCCACACCAGAGTCTAGCAAAGCAATGGCTGCCAGTTGCTAGTGGTTGAGTCCTTTTAACCATTCCCCTTGATGGGGGAAGATCATTAAGGTGATTGGGTGGTGGTCTGCTCCACATCATCATAAAGGGGCAGGCAAACTCAGGTACTGACATCAGGTGATAGACAGCAGGCAGATGGGTGGATTAGTCACATGATTGCTGCTGTGGTGGGGTTTATTCATGTCATATATGTAGGTCACAAAGGACTGATTAAGTTAACCCTGGTGGGGGGATGGGGTTCTTGCAAGAGACTTGTTAGACATTTGCAATTCACAAACTTAGACATTGGCAACTCACAAATTCCTTGACCAAATTACTTTTATGACTTTGGCCAGCCAAAGGGTGATCTTTGATCTTCGGGCTTGACAAGGAACCTAAAAGTTTACTAGAGATTATGATGCTAAACCATGAATTGAAAGGTTGGGCTGTCCTGGTCTTTCAACTGATGGAGATTTGCCAAGTGGGGGCGGTGGGATAGGCTGCTGCTTGTTTTGCAGTACAATGTCTGAATGCTTTCCAGTGGTTATGCTGAGGCAAAAAGACTAAATCCTTTTGGTTTTGGTATGGATTTCTTTGATGATTATTGAGGCTGAGCATTTTTTCCTGTATCTGTTGGCTGCTAATATGTCTTCTTTTGATTGGCAGTAGCGAGACACTGCCAGGGGAAGGAGTGGCACAAAACATCAGTAAGCGTACCTGATCCCAAACCAGGCAAAGTGGGGACCAAAGGGAGACCCAAACTTTACCTGTGCAAAGACTGCTTATATATGTTAATCCTGAATTGTACCCCACATCTTTAAAATAAAATTTAAAAAGAAGAGATCAAGCGATCCCCTGCCTAAGGCCACAGTTCATAAATAAGATCTCACACCTCACTGACTTATTCCCTTCTGGCCCTGAAAGACATCAATTTCTAAAACAGAGTGACACCCAGCAGCACACGTATCCTGTCCCCTTGATCAAAATCTAACTTTGCACAGTTTTTCAAATGTCTGAGTTAGCACAGAAGGCCAACAAGACCTTTAGGCCTTGTTCATGGGTCTTGTGGACCACATCCAGTGCAAACAGACACTATCACACATTCAGTAAGGTCAATTTGGCCACTGTGAGTGGCTGTGGAAGGTTGTTTGTGTTTGTGCACAAAAAGCCACGAGGAAGACGCCAAAGACAATAATGATGATAACTAAAGTTTACCAAGACTTGCCTTTGTAATAGACAGGGTGCTAAAGGTGTTACCTGTGCTGCCCATTGTTATACTTTCAACCACCCTTTGAGGAAGGTACTTCAAATAACTCCCAAATTCCAAAGTGGTGACTAAGGCCACCAGAATGCTATGGCTCTATGTACTTTTTGTCTAGGTTTCCCCCTCGACCCCCAAAGCCTTCCTTTGCAGAGATAGTATGGACTTTTCATTTAAAATGACAGAAATACCCTGAAGAAGAGAAACGTTTCCAGTTTTGTCTTAGCACCCTGCAGAAATACAAACCTGAGCTTTCTTACTTTTCTATTAACATTCCAAATATTATTCCAGAAATAAGCTTCTAAGTTCCTCCAGAGAAGATTCCATTTCCTATTTGCAGCTATGTGATTAATAATAATAAAGAGGTATTGGGAAGGAAAGTTCCATCAGCCCGGGAAGAGTTAAAACATAGCTATCTGAGGACTCAAAATTGTGTTCTCATAGACTCTCTGATAAGATGATATAAAGGGTTTGGTATGTTTTAACAGACGGGTGTCCGGGCGTGGAACATGATACGCTAAAGCCTGATGCCTCAGTAAGCGAGGATTTTGAACAGAAAACCATTGTAAGGGCCCAGAAGCAAGGTCTTTCAGATCTTCTCCCACCCTCCTGCTTCCTCCCTCTTTCTGCCCCCAACACTGCCTCCACCTCCAAGTACTTAATAGAACCAGAATTGCTCTTCCCCAGGGCTAGTCAGAAAAACTAGAACTCCTCTCCACCAAAGCAAGCCATAAAACCTAGAAAAGTCACTCGTTGACCTACTTCTCTTGAAAGCAGGCCATAAGATCCTCATTCTAGTAGGCTTCTCCACATACCCTGGTGGCAATAGGAGAAGGAATGCTACACAGAGAAGCCAATAAGAGTTTAAATAGATATCCCTTCTGGATTTCCCGCTCCAGCCTATTACATCATATCCTTTTGTCCAATCACATTTCTACATGACTGTCCATGCTTCACTGAAACTTAACGTACAAACAGGCAGTTTTCCCAGGGTCTTTGGATCTTTCCTTCTGAAGCCCCTGGTGTCTTTGAAAACTTTGTAAAATAAATTTGCTATACTTTTTTCTTGTCTTTTGTTGTAAGAGTACCTTTATCCTTGTGAGGAGTAAGGAAAGGTATCCCACCTTTCTGTCCCTATACAGGTTTCATATCATGTATACGTATCAAAGGTAAAAATTTTAGAAACTGAGAGTGCAAAGATTCTGAAGTTTCCAGATTTTTGACAGTGCATTCTAACACTCTGAATAATAGAGGCTTTGATTGAAAGCATAATTTGAATTCTGACTCTATACATCTGGATGGCTTTGGGTAACCCTTAATCTTTCTGATTCTCAGGTTTCCCACCTGAGAATGGATATTATAACAGGCCTCCTGACTGGTTTCCATGGGGTAACATAAGTAATAATCTGAACACAAGGCCCAGCACAGAATAGACACTCTCTGAAGTATAACCATTAATTTAACTGAGAGTTATTACACTTCATATTTACAGTATGCCATAGCATTATTTGTTTCCTGTTTTTAAAATGTCGTATCTGTATGCATGAATTCTGGCTTAACCAGACAAGAGTTTGGTTTTTTTTTTATTTTTCACAATCATTCTAATATGTCTCAAATATTTTTCTGCCTTAGTGAATTCAGTACATAATTGAATTTTTCTTTTACCATTGACTTTCTCACAAGATTTTAGGGACGTTTATTTGAGCTTCCTTTCTCATTGTTGCCCACTGAAGAAAGAGATCATGGACATAGAAGATCAGGTTCGAATATCTTCCAAGCTAATTCAAAATTATGACATTTTACTTTTCTAATTGAGATTTCAGAATGGATTGGTCTTATTTGAAATATTTCAGTGGGGTAGTTAAGAAGTACTTTATGTGTTTTAAGGTCTTCCTAGTGCTGCGATTGATAATAACAATAATAAACATAATAAGTATTATAATAATAACAAATAGTATACCCAATTTCTGCCTGGCAAACCTCTGAGTTTATGTTGATATTTTCCCTCTCCATTAAAAAAAAGAAAGAACATTCAGAACAAGCCATTAAACTGAAGAAAAAGTAATCTTATTCATAATCATCATGTTACTCTTCACAAAAATACAAAAATCCCTATGGATCACCCCTGAAAGCCAGGGGATTTAATTAGTTGTAGCAGAGGTTCTCAAGCCTAAGTATATATCAAGATCACCTGGAAAGCTTGTTTAAAAACAGATCTGGGTCTTATTCCCAGATTTCTATCCAGTTGGCTGGGGCAAAACTTTGCAGTTCTAACAAGTTCCCAGATATAATTATATTATTGGTCCGGAGACTCCAGTTTTTTAAATTGACATATTATAGTTGTATATATTTTCAGGGTACATGTGATGTTTTGATACATGTATATAATGCATAGTGATCAAGCCAGGGGAATTGGAATATCCATCACCTCAAGTATTTATCGGTTTTTTTGTGTGTGTTGGGATCATTACAATTCTTCTCTTCTAGCTGTTTTGATATATAGTAAATTACTGTTAACTATAATTTTCCTACTGTACTATCAAATGCTGTGACTTAATTCTTCAACCTAACTATATTTTTGGTCCCCATTAACCAACTTTTCTTCGTCTCCCTACATTTCCCTTCCCAGCCATCAACTACATTTTGAGACTATCAATATTCTCTGAGGAAACCAAATTTTCTCAGCGCTGCAGGGTTCTTCTTTCCCAAGAAAGATCTCCTTAACAGTCAAATGAGTTTTTTGCTTTTAATAATAGCTTTTTCTTGTTCTCCTAACCCTGAGCATTCCTCAAGCCCCATTCTTTATACCTTTTTTATTTTTCTTCTCTCTTGCAGAAAAGTCTCCAGACTTCTGTGTTCACCTCTATGCAATTAACTCTCAAGACTTTATTTCTAATGCCTTCATCTCTCCTGGGAGCTAAGTCCAAAATTCCACATGTTCTTATTCAACAAGAATTTGTGGAACAAATGAATAAATGAATGAATAAATGGGTAGATGAGTGGATATGTATTGCCCCAAGGGCTAACTAAGGAACCAGAATGCTTCTACTTCAAGTTCTCTTGACTTTAAATCCCTCTACCTTGTACTGATTTACTATAGAAAGATGTACTTTCTAATTCTCTGTATTTTAAGAAAATAAGGATAAGAGAAAAAAGGTGGGAAATAGTAAGGCTGAGCTCCAATGGCTATAGTTTTATAGAAGATTTGGTAGGTAGACAGGTTTGTGACTTTGAAAACTTGCCACAGTAGGATATGAGTAAGCTATAGGAAACTGACTTGTCTGGAAGCCTTTCCTAACAACTGCCTTTGACTCCCAACACTGGCTACTGTCTACCTGAAACACCTAACTTAAAACATGATTTCACATTTCTGCTACTTCCACAATGCTTTCTAAGTGTAGACAAACTTGGAATACAACATGGCTATGGACTACACTGTCAAACCACCTGAGTTTTGTATTCAATAGTTCTGAGTTGGGTCCCAAAAGTTTGCATTTAAACAAGTTTTTAGCTATTTTTGATGCTGCCACTGTGAGGAAAACACAGATGACCACATTTACCGGAAGCTGCACTTAATCACTACAGTAATAATGCTAATGACAAGAATTGAGAAGTAGCTTAGCCACGTCACACAAAGCAATTTTCCAAAGAGAAGGGTGAAAATCAAATTCAACTTCTGAAATGGAGGAATAAGAACCTCTGAAAATCCACTCTCTCATAACAATTACAAAGGCACTGCCCACTCCAAATTCCCCATTCCCCTTTTTAAAAAATGACGAAATCAACTTTTTTGGGATTTTGAAATTAAGTAAAACTTGCCACAATCTGAGAAGTATTGAAGAAAACAGCTGAACTTCTTCAAAGGAGTAAGTTTTGTGATGGTTTAGCATGTCCGAATTTTATCTCTTCAGCTCTATGGTTGTCTTGAATTCCAAACTTCTAGCAACTCTGGTAGAGTAGGAGTCATTGGAAGTGCTAAAACTGATTTATGTTTCATCAAATGTCCCATTCCCTGAAAATTCTCACTATTTACCTTATGACAGCTTACTTAAAACTTCATTCTCAAACTTCATCATTTTTTGATGAGATTCAGAGTTTGTTCTGTACAAGCAGCCATATCAGCAGGCATTTATCTGAAAAAAAGTTAGTGACAACTGACTAACATTGCAGCTACCTGATACAGCATTATTAGTTGACAATAAGAGTCTTATGAGAGAGAGAGAGAGAGAGAGAGAGAGAAAGCCTTACAAAGTTTTGACATATTCCTGGAAATTAGAAGATCATGCATATATCTGCAGGACTGTGCACATGCCCCATACCAGGTTAGATCTGAGAAGGCCATAAGATTTGAAAAAATTGAATTACGATCTAACTGAACTAAACCTAATAGCCATCTTTAAAACACTCTACCTCAAACCAGCAGATTATACTGTAGTCGTCCTTATCTGCAGGGGATACATTTCAAGACCCAGTAGATGCCTGGAACTGTGTATAGTACAAAACCTTATATAGGTTATGTTTTTCCCTACCCATATATACCTACGATAAAGCTTAATTTATTGATTAGGCACAGTAAAATATCAACAATAATAATTGATAATAAAATAGGACAATATTAGTAATAAATTGCAGTAAAAGTTGTGCAAATGTGACCTCTCTCTCAAAATATCTGACTGTGTTGTACCAAGAGTAATTAAAACCCCATACAGCAAAGTTACTTTATATTTGACTGTATATTCTTCTCGGTGCACTTAAAACATTTATCAGATTAAGCCTTATATAGTCCATAGAACAGGCTTCAATATTTAAAATGGTTGAAACCAAAAAAGTATGTTCTTCAACCACAATAGTATTATAAATCAATCACAGAAGGAAATTCGGAAATTCACAAATATGTGGCAATTACAAAGCATGCTCTTAAACGATGAATCATAGAAGAAATCACAGGATAAATGATTAAACACTTTGAGATGCATGAAAATGAGAATGCAATACACCAAGAGGTGTGAAGTGTAGCCAAAGAAGTGCTTAGAGGATGATTTTCAGCTATAGATGCCATGTTAAAGAAGAAAGAAGACCTAAAACCAATAACATTCCTCTTTAAAGTAGAGAGAGAGAAAGAGAGATAAGCAAATTCAACCCAAAACAATCAGAAAGGATATAATAAAAGCATAAATAAATGAAGCATTATTGGATCTAAGAATGGGAAACATCTTCATAAAAAGACAAAAATTAAAACTGGAAGGTCATATTTTATGATGAAATTTAGAGATTCTATTAAACAAATAACTACTACAAGAAAAATCAATAGAAATGTGAGATTGAAAGAAAATCCTTGCAATCTCTAAAACTAACCCAAAAAAAGTATTAGGTACAACTAGCCCAATACATAGTCACTAGTCACATATGACTATTTAAATTTTGAGCTTAAATCAATTAAAAATAATTAAATTTCAGTTCCTCAATTGTACTAACCCTGTTTTAAGCACACCCTAGCCACATGAGTCTAGTGGAAATTATATTAAATCATGTGATATAGAAAACTTTCATCATTACAAAACTCTGTAAAACAGACCTTATCTAGGATATTCCAAGAACTTACTAAAATTAACCAGAAAAGGCTGGAAACTCAAACTAAACATAGACAAGGAATATAAATAAGCAATTCATAGATAGAGAAGTGTAAATGATTTTCAGGATTTCAACATATGCTGAAGCTCAATAGGAATCAGAGAGAAGAAAATTTTAAAATGTGATGCAAATTTAGACCCATTTGACTGATTAACAATTTATAAGTGAGATAACAGTAAATTTGGGGTGTGAATTTGGGGAAATGGGCAACATCATGCAGTGTTGGTTATAGTATAACTAGTATAGCTTTTGTAGAAAGCAGTAAGCAACATTTAATGCAATTAAGAATATCTGTATTCTAGTACTCACACACCAGATTGTATGTACCAGAGAAATTTTCATTCAGGCAAATAGTCATGGCCTTGGATGCCTAATCTCTTATCTTGAGCTAGGTTGACAGGTCTAAGTGCCACAGTAGACGAACAATGTGATTAAATAGCGGGGTTCTAGAAACTCTGCCTCTCTAAAAAGACACTCCTTTTGGAAGTCCTTGCCCTCAATTCCATGAATATATAGAGTATCACAGGGTTGGGCCTCTCTCTGGAATGTCAACTGTGTTGTGCCTCGACTATCTGTGCAAGCCCTAAGCAGTGCGAGTCTGGGGGATGTGTGCTCTCTACTTCTACACTTCTAAGGTTTCTCAAATGAACTTTATCATATGTGTATTGTGTGGTGCTAAGTGTTTGTATGTGACTCCTTTCAAGAGCTATGTCTGTATGAGACTTGCAGAAGATTTTTATGCTCTTAGGGTGTTGGAAGCAATATTGGTGCCCATTACTACGGAAATGCATACAGAAAATGAGGTAGATCCATAATTTGTCATCTTTGCTGCAGCCAGAGGAAGAAATTATGTCTTTATGTATGTCCCTAGATATTATTATAATTATTGTTGTTGCTGTTGTTGTTGTTATTATTATTATTATTATTATTATTATTGCAATAGCTTTAGGTAGTACAAATAGTTTTTGGTCTTGGCTTTACATGTACCCTCCACCCCCATCTATGTACATTGTATCTGATTGGTGATTTTCATCCCTCTACCCCTTCCCCTACTTCTGAGTCTCCAGGGTCTATTATACTGTTCTGGATCTTAAAAATAGTATTGAGTCAAAATGGTAGGAAGCACCACCCACCAGGTCTATTGCTTGTAGCATTTATTTACATTAAATCCATATATACAGTACTGCATGTTTTATAAAGATAAAACATGTTAAGAAGCATATCAAACCACTTAGTGTGGGTGTCTATAATTAAAAGCAGTGTAAGAAAACCAGAGTATAGTCTGGATATGAAAAGAAAAATAAATTAATTTTTTTAAAGTCTTATCTTTAATGATATGGTAATATGGGGAGTATGAAAGACTCCACTCCGTGTTCGTGCGGTATCCAAAACACATGGGTATAAGAAATAACTATTTCTGTAATGACTTAGCAATGATTAGTGAAGGAATCAAGTGAATGACATAGAAGTTAATGAAAGAAGATTTGGAGATTTCATACTGTGAATGTAAAAGTAACTAGGACAAAAGTAACACCCTTTACAGGTAAATAGTTAAGTAAAGATGATTTGAATGAAAAAGTTCTGTTTTATACATGGTTGTTGTTTTATACATGGTTTATACATGGTTTAACCATGATTTATACATGGTTTAAACCATGATTTATACATGGTTTAACATGGCTGTTTATACATGGTTTTTACAGGTAAATAGTTAAGTATGTTAGTTAATAGTTTGAATGAAAAAGTTCTGTTTTATACATGGTTCTGTTTTATACATGGGTGCTAGTAAAACACCCTGAGGGACATGAAAAAAAAACTATTTTATTATAAAAGAAAATTATACTTTAAAATATATGTAAATGAATAATTTCATAAATTCCAGATTGTTTAATTAGATGTTCTATTAGCAAAGATGACTGTAGGAAGAAGATGAGCTATAGTGAGGTGACTGATAGCTGAGGAGAAAAGATAGAAGTGTAGCTGAAAGGGAAGAGTGTAGATGAAAAATATGGAAAGGAAACTGAGTGAAATACACAAAGCCTAAAATGTATTAAACAGAAAAATGAAAAAATATATATATATACACACATGCACACATATATCTTATCACTTCCATGTGTAGAAACCAAGCAGCCTTCTGAATATTATGGTCCATCTAGAACTACATTTTTCAGGGTATACTCTCTCAAAGTCTTAAAGATAATGGATTCTTTACTTGTAATGCTGTATGTTTAGACATGCATTCTAAGGTTTGTCCCTTTATCCCTCCCATTTGGAGAAAAAAAAGAGTTCTAGAATTTGGCAGGGTTCTAGGTATTATTTTAACCTCAGATTCCAATGTATGACATGTATTTATCTAGCCACATTTAGGCAGGATATTCTAGCAAGTACCTTGTTTGCTTCATTGGAACCACCACCTTTAATCTGCATTGTTACTAGAATTACTGCTCTTTTCTCCTTTTTTCACAAATTTTACTTATGTACTATTTCAGGATATACTGAAAGCAAAAATCTTTCCCTGTTTTCCTGAATAATGTAAAAAAGGGGACACCAATGTCTATTGGTAATATCAAAAGCAGAACTCAAGTTTTTAAGAACAGCCACCAAGTTCCTGAATTGTCATAAACTTTGGGTCCACCGTCAAGTTATGGATATGGAAATGACTAAGTTATGTATTTTCAACCTTTTTTCAAGTCAATAGACATACTGCTTTTCTTATCCCCCTGCCATTCTAGAGTCAAGTGAATGTTAGTGTATTTGCATTCACCAACTTACCACACTAACTCTAGCAGCCTTGTACTTAGTGGAAATTCTTTCTGAATTTTTTCTTACTGTTATTTTTTAGTTTTTGGATCTGTTACTGGGCACTTTTTAAAAAATTATGAATTTGGCCAGGCGCAGTCACTCAAGTCTATAATCCAGCACTTTGGGAGACCAAAGTAAGAGAATTGCCTGATCCCATAGGTTTGAGAACAGCCTGAGCAACTTGGTGAGACTTCATCTCTACTATAAATTTTTTAAAAATTAGCCAGGCATCGTAGGGCATGCCTGTAGTTCTGGCTGCTTAGAAGGCTGAGGTGGAAAGATCACCTGAACCTAGCAGGCTAACACTAGGGTGGCCATGAGCATGCCACTGCACTCCAGCCTGGGTGACAGAGTGAGACTCCAACTCGAAAAAAACAAATTATGAATTTTATGCATATGCAATTTCATTGAAAGTTGAGAGATATTGTAACAACAGCTGCCAATCAGGCACTATTTTAAGCCAAAATCTAGTGTTTGGAAATATGGTCCTTGAGCTCAGTGGAGACGTCACTTTTGGAGTTATCAGCTCAGAGATGGTACTTTCAGTATTGTGGTAGATAGGATTCTAAGATAACCTCATAATTCCGACCACCTACTATCCCCTTCCCTTGAATGTGGGTATAACCTGTAAGTTGATTCTATTCCTTTCCTTGCCTCAAAAGGTTATATATATATTTAAACACAGCTTTATTGAGATATGGTTCATATACCATATAATTCATACATTTAAGGAGAACACTGTAATGATTTTTAGTATATCCACAGATAATAGATTGCTTTTAATCAATAAAATATAGTAAAGGTGATGAGAATTTTCAGATTTAATTAAGATTCTTAACCACTTGATTTTAATCAAAAGAGATATTATCCTATGTGTGCAGGATTTAATCAGTTGATCCCTTTAAACCAGAATCTAGTGGCGAGAGACACAGAGTATCAGAGGCTCCCACTCTATCGCTGGCTCTGAAGAGCCATGAGTCCTCTAGAGCCACAAGAAAATGAATCCTATCAACAACCTGAGAGAGCTTGGAATAGGACACTAAGAGTCAGATGGGACCGCAACCCTGACTGACAATTTGTTTATTGATTTTTTCCCCCATTTTTAGTTGGCACTAAAAATGTGTGCAGGATTTAATCAGTTGATCCCTTTAAACCAGAATCTAGAGGCGAGAGACACAGAGTATCAGAGGTTCCCACTCTATCGCTGGCTCTGAAGAGCCATGAGTCTTCTAGAGCCACAAGAAAATGAATCCTATCAACAACCTGAGAGAGCTTGGAATAAGACACTAAGAGTCAGATGGGACCGCAGCCCTGACTGACAATTTGTTTATTGATTTTTTCCTCCATTTTTAGTTGGCACTTAATAATTGTACCTATTTATGGGATACAGCGTGATAGTTTAGTGTATTTGGTATATTGTGATCAAATCAGGATACTTAGCCTATCTCTCATTTCTTAACCTTATTAGACTCAAGTAAAGGACCTGGTTATATTGTGTCCAGACTTCTGACCTGGGGAAATTGTGTGATAATAAAGAGGTGTCATTTTAAGCTGCTATCTTTGGGATAAATTGTTGCACAGCAATAAGTAACTTACACAATTCTTGCAGATGGGTCACCTATCTTTGGAAGCTGTAGGAAGGCACAGAAGGTAGGAAGACACAGAGGACTGCATCTCAGCATACTGAAAGAGGGATGTTGCCATCTTTATAAAAGGAGATCAAAAACAGTGTAATAGAATTTGAGAATAAAAAACTCAAGGAAGAAGGGTGATCAAGTTCAAAAATGTTGCAAATATATCAAGAGAAATGCAAACTAGAACTGACAAAGGCATTACAAGAGAGGTCATTGATACTGTACAGGGTCTAAAGGCTTTAACAACCAATTCCCAGTTAAAAGGCATCATACCATATGAAGCCCTCAGCTTGAACAGCAGCAGTAGCCTGGAGTTCTGAGTAACAATCAAACTCACAAAATAGAAAAGCTACACCCAGAGTCAACTTTTATTTAGTTTTGAGCAAGGAAACGTGTCAGACCACAATACAACATGCAAGGAAACTCAGCATGAATTGAAAGCACAATTTCTAATGACCAAAATCCCTCCACACTCAGATCCCACATGGAAATGAGAGTGGACCACCTCACTCTGGGGAGATGTGGATTCTGGGATGGGGTCTTTTCAGTTTTTTACACATCTCCTCAATGTTATGCTACCTAGTCTTTAGGGAAGTTGAATGTCATCAACATCAGTTGCTGATGACTCAATAAACCATGTTGTCAATGAGACAGAGTGCTTGTCCATTGCATAGTAACCTTGGTTAGGGTCTCATTTATTTTTTATATCTGGTATTCTTTTGTACAATTTTTAAGTTAATGTTGCAACAAAAAGATCTAGGGACAAATCCTCAGGCTAGAGGAACCATCAGATACCAATCTTTCCCTCACCATTTCAAGCAGAGGAAACACAGTCATAACACAGTGTCTGGGTATTTTCTCTGGAATCTGAACTCTATCCGCACACACTCCAGTATGTTTTCTCACTGCTTTTTACTTTATATCAGCATTATGCTCCATCCTTCTGATTTCTCTTTACCTCCATAATTTCAGCTGGGCCACTATTCTGGTCTGCGACGTCCATCTTCTTGTATCGGGACCTTCTCTTGTATCATACCATCTCACACAACCTGCACTTATACTAGCCAGTGTCTTTGGACTCATTTATTTATTTCATAGAAATGTACAGCCCTGTTCTACAGTCACTACAGGACAATCAAGTTAGTAAAACTAGTAGGAGCCATATTGCAAATATCACTGAATGCAAGGAAAGGATATTACTATGGACTAAAGTTGCCAGCTTTGCACAACTACTCACTCCTATTGGAGATGCTAAACTTTTCACTAAAAAGCTACATGATTATTTCATGTCAATCTCATTTTATAGACAGGAATTATAAGTGACATATAATGCTGGAGGTAATTATGGTAGGTGGTAAGGTAAAGCTGCATTCTAAGCACATTTTGGAAGATAGGCTTTTGGCTAATTCCAAAAACTAAAATGAGAAATCATATATCTTATTCTCTGTTTTTTTCTCTCACCTCACACACATATTCATAAATACTGTATGCATATTTCCACACCACACACGCATGCATCACACACACACACACACACACACACACACACACACACCACTTCCACTTGTCCATCTTATAAGTAACCTGTCATGATCTCACTTTCCCCATGGTATCTTCCTGCCTAATAATAATAATAATAATAACAGAATAGACCTTCCTCAACTCACATCATGATATAGGAAGATACTGGATCTGAGGATATACCAGATAGTCAAAAATTTTCCAGGTACATCCTATGCAAAAAGATACCTTTCCACTGACAGAACATAGAAAGTTATAGTGTTACCCCAATGAACAGAAAACTCAGATAAAGGGTTATAATCATCTCAATGCTACTGCCTTGGGGAAATTTTCCCAGCCTAACAGAAATACACTAAACCATGTATAAGTAGAATTTTGTGTGTGAAATATAGTATTCGTATACTGCTTGTCATGAACCTATTTTAAACCACTACCACACTGCTCCATCTTTGTTCTTCCCTCACTAACTCCTGCCCTCATGTTTTGGACTTCGAGGTTTTTGTCTGAGCATTCCAAAAAATCAACACAGGTGATGGCTTCCCTAATCCAGGTCTAATAAATTCCATCTTGCAATCAGTGAATTATTCCTACTTCCTAACCTTATATCTCTGCCTATCTCTAGAATCTCTCTCATCATTTTTCATTTAGATTATATGTGGTTTGAAATTCTGAAATAGCTACTTCTTCCTCCATACCCTGAATTTAGACTTAGAACCTGGACCTTTGACATGTGCTGAACCTTGAGAGAGTGTCTTTCATAGAAGTTGAGGATATAAAATAAGTTGTAGAGGAAAATCTGGATGGTAAAGGGACTAGAGGACATGGATATCAGCCGCCTCTTCTATTAATAGAAGAATGGCATGAAGAGGAAGGACAGAATTCATTGTCAAACCAACTGGGTCAAATGGGCATTAGCAGTGATAGTAGCAGGTTCCATCCAGGTAGTTACTTTAGACCAATCACTCTTTGGGAATATTTTATTTAATCCTTATAACAGAACTTTGGAATATATTTTATTAATTACATTTTATAAATGAGTATACTGAAGCTAAAACTCTTAATTTTTTTGTCTTGAGTCTTTCAACTAGTGAGTATCAGATCCAAGATTTTTTCCCCCAATTTTTCCACCACTCCCCCCTACACATCTGGTAACCGTGGATTTACTGGGTTTTGTTTGTTTGTTTGTTTGTTTTTGTTTTGTTTTTTCTGTGTGCGGGGGGGCTGTTTAATTTGTTTTGCAGAAGTAGGGGGAAGGGTTCTAGCAAAAACTGAAAAACCTGATGGATGAGTTCTAAAAGAACTGTAACACTCCACTTTTCTGAGTTTAATTTTTTAGATTCTACATAAAAGTAGCATCATATGTCTTTTTGGGTCTGGCTCATTTCACTTAAAATAATACCCTAAAGATTCATCTGTGTCATTGTAAATGACAGCATTTTCTTCCTTTTTATGACTGAATAGTATTCCATGGAGCATATATGCCACATTTGCTTTATTCATTTATCCGTTGACAAACACTTCGATTTATTCTTTATGTTAGTTACTGTGAATAGTGGAACAATAAACATGGAAGTGCAGGTGTCTTTTCAACATACTAATTTCATTTCCTTTGGATATACACCCAGAAGCAGAATTGCTGGATCATATAGTAGCTCTACTTTAAGTGTTTTTTAGGAATCTCTATACTGTTTTCATAATGGCTGTCCTACTTTACATTACTACCAACAGTGTGTATGTGTTTCCTTGTCTCTGCATCCTCACCAACACTTGTTATCTTTGGTCATTTTGATAATCTCCATTCTAACAGTTGTGACATGACATTGCATTGTGGTTTTAATTGCATTTCTCTAACAATTAGTGATACTGAGCATTTTTTTCATATACCTGCTGGTTATTTGTATGTTTTCTTTTGAGAAATGTCTGTTCAAGTTCTTTGACCATTTTTAATTGGATTCTTTGTTTTCTTACTGTTGAATTGAGTTTCTTGCATATGTTAGATATTAATTCTATATCAGATTATGATTTACAATATATTCTTGCATTTCTCTTTACTCTCATTGTTTCTTTTTGCTGTGTAGAAGCTTTTTAGTTGGATACAATCCCATTTTTGTAGCTTTACAGACTCAAAATTTGAATTTATACCTATGTCTTTTTAGAGCTGATAAAATCGACAACCAATACAACTAAATTTTCACAGATATAAAATTTAGAAAAACAGTCAGTATGGTTGATCAAGGTTTTACTGTACATGAAAGTTATTCCTGAAAAAGTATTCCCTCTTCCTTTTCTCCTTTTTGCATATAATAAAACTTAAGGGCAACTAACTAGGTTTCTTTCATCCCTGAGTTATAACCTACAGCTACTTTCATGAAATAAACCCTATCTTCCAAGAAGGTAGGGGAATTGAGAATAAACCTCATCATTTATTAGACAGGGGATATAAAAATTGAGGCTGAGAATCAAAAAAAGGAAGATTAATGGGAGAAAATAAGATTTCCATAAGTATATTTTTAAAAACACTAGTGCAATGAGTTAACATATGCTCACACCCACACTCATAAATAATATATCCTATATTCCCCATGTATATAATAATTCCTTGGAAATTCTATAAAATTCTTTAGTATAGCAAACTGTTTTAAACATGTGGTCTAAAAATTGTCATGAATTATCTACAGATACTCTTGTCAAGATTTGGACTTTTAATTTTAGCAAGCTTTGCAAGTTTTTTTGTCAATTAAATGTGATGAAAATTATGTTATGTAACATCTGAGCCAGAATTCTTAAGGCCTTTATCGTCCACTTTCATCCTCTTAGACTCCTGTGACTCGAGATTAAAAAGTTGGGATAGTCTTCTTGAGGATGAGAGATCACATGGAAAGAAAGATCCAGTTGCTAGGCAGCCACCAACCTCTAGACATGCGAGTAAGGCCACCTTAGACCATCCAGGTCCAGCCAAGCTTGCAGATAACTGTACCAGATGAATGGTCACAGACAAGACCAGTAAGGAAATTCCTAGCTGACTTAGCCCAAATTTCTGACTCCCAGAATTTTGAACTAATGCAAAACCTGTTGTTTTACACCACTAAGTTTTAGGACAGTTTGTCATAATGCAATAGACAGCTGACCCAACTTAATTTCAATCAATACTTCCAAATCTGATTTGACCTTGAAACACTTATTTCATTAAACACCTAATTAACATCTCCAGGAACATCCTTTTGGGAATCAGGAGGCAGAATTATTCATCTTTATGTTACATAAAATTAATTAGTATCTTAAGGAATACAATTTAGGAAAGTAGAAGATGGTTGACATCTTATTGAAGAAATCCTTCTCAGAAAACTGTCCTGGTGTCCAGCTACATGTGGACACATGTCTAGTATCTGGAAGAAGAAGCAGCATTTCTCTTCCCAGTGGAGAACCAAATGTGATCCTTGCCACCAATAAATCTGTTCTTACCTGATGTAGGTAAAATCTTCAGAAATCCAAGCATGTGTAAATTATCAGACCTATGGTTAGGAGAGTTATATTTATTATTTCTTAGAAGCAAATATTGAGCTTTGACTTGCTTGCTTGTCTTTTGCAAGTGTTTCCAAACCTCTATTCTATTTTATCGGCAAGAATTATAATAACTGTTTCATCACTGAAATTATATAAACATTGCAAGCAAATCACTAAAAGCTACAAGCAGCTATTAATAAGACACTTGAAGCAGCAACTATTCTAGATTATCGTAGTATTCTTTCCAGGGCAACTTCATATTTAATTAAGACACCTTTCTCAACATGCTTTCTCTGAGTTTCACTTTCCTAATAATTTTCCTTCACCTCAAAAGCAGGGAAGGATATGTATATCTATCTCCTTGCTGCCTTCCTTTCTTTATTCTTTCTTTTTTTTCTTTTTTGTCAATAGAAAGCAGTCTCTAAGTTAAGAGCATTTCCATTTCTAAGCAGTAATTTTGTATCCTGTTGCAAATCCAAATTCTAAGCTTATTTCAAAGTCTTGCTCCAAAGATTTACTTTAATCTTTTCCAAACATAAGGCTGCTGCTTACAATGAATTTCACATGTTAACATCTCTGCAGCACCACTCACCGTAGATATCAGCAGGCTATGTGTCCACCTAAATAATTTAATTTAATGAAGCCTTGAAAGTCCAAACTGTAATGTTCCAACATGTCAGCCCCACCTCATGTAATTGCAGTAACTGCATATTTATTCATTTGGATTGAAGGCTTTGTGTCCTTTAAGCCATATATAAAAATTCACTTAATTCTGGAAGGGATTAATCCGCGTCAGAAAGCAACTGGGTTAACAGCTAAGGATATAATTAACGATCCTCTGAGAGCACAGTTTTACAGAAATAAGGCATAGAGAGGAGGAATTTGCAAAACAGAGAAAATTTCATATGTCCATGACCAAGGAAATTTTTAGACAGCTAAATTATTCTCTATTCCACGTAAGTCACTTAAAAACCTGAACCAATTTCTCCCTGAAACATGGAATTTACTTCCAATGATTCTAATATAACATCCTAAACGATCTCATGGCACATTAGTAAACATGCCCCAATTATCAAATTACTGTGATATAAAATTTTGATGCTGCAGGTGTGAAACTCTATGGCTCAAACCGCTTCTTTTTATACATATTGTCTATCACCAGGAAGCTTATGCTTTAAATATATTCTACGATCTTCATGTTAAACATTGTAAAACATTTTGACTATATTGGATAGCATGAAAAACTGGAAGGAAATTTAAGGGATAGGAACTTATGGTTTAAAAATATTTTCAGCTACAGTTTGGTGCTAAGGGAAGATTAAAGATTGGTACTAAATGTCTAAATAAACTTAGGATTTGAATTTCACACTAGAGACAGCAGTTCTCATCTCAGTCCAGGAAACTGGGGATAAAAACATTACTAAGATTGGAAGCAAATCTTTTTGTAAGATAACAATTGCGAGTGTTAAAAAGCACATACAGTTTCTTGTTTAAAAGGTTGTTGTCAATTAAGACAATATAAGAAAGTGTTGTAAAATGATCTAAGAGAAGTGCTACATGGTCACTAGTGAACTGAATCAGGAACTAGTTCCAAAGAGTTTCCTGGGACATTTCTAAAGATTAACTGAACCTTTCTTTCCTAGAATTCTCTATTTTTTTCCTCCTCACTATTCACACAGGGTTCATCTTTCAACGTTCAATTGACATTCTATGTTCAGAATGAAGTCTTCTTTGAATATTCTCATGCACTCAGGTCTCTCTCTCCCTTCAACTCATACACCTATTTAATTAGGCAACATTTTGGTGATTTTCACATGAATTATTTCACAGGTATGAATCTTTTCTCTAATGAAGGTCCTTTGTGGTCAGAAACTGAATGTTGTACGTATGCATGCATGTTGTATTCTATCCACCAGATACATTTGTGTTGTGAAGTGTGCCCTGACCCAATTGTCAGATGTTGTGAGTCTAGGTGCCATCACTGCCATATAACACCTGTTTGACCTTGGACTAACTGCTTAGACTTTCACTTTCAATTCCTTTGTCCATTATAAGGATAGAAGTCTTTTTCTCTGCCTTCATCAGCATGCCATGAATATCAAATAAGACATTGTGAATAAAATTGCATTATCAATTATTGATAGTTTCCATAATGTGAGGGTTTGCTAGAATGTTAGGTACCCAGAAGTTACAGACTAAAAGAATAACAGATAAATCTTATTACTCCCTAGGTTTATATAGTATTATAAAGCATATGTTTATATTGACCAGGTTATATTGAACCATTATGGCTATTAATCTACACAAGTTATAAAGAAATTTTATTAACACAAGGTCATTGATGGCACAATTAGCACAATTAGGAATACCATCCTAGGCAAGATAATTCTCACTCCTTTAGGGGCAGGGAAGTACACCAAGGTACACTGGTGCTTACATGTAAAAAACATTATGCAATAATAGAAACACTGTCTTTACCAATATATGTCTACACCCAGACTCATATCATGTTCATTACTCCTAATCTCTGCTTGGTTGTTACTTTCTAGCTGTGTGACCTTGGGTAGTTTATTGTGTCTACCAAAGACTCAGTTTCCTATTTCAGAGGATAATTTTTTTAAAGTGTGTCATGAAAATATAAAAGTTATTTAATTCATAAATGAGTATATCAGTAAGACGGTAATATTATTTCAGATATAATATAAAAATAATGTGTTTAGTTAATATAATGTATCAATCTTGACTCATTAATTGTAAAAAATATACCACACTAATGCAAGTAGTCAATTATAAGAGAAACTGAAAGGGATGGATGAGACATGTGGAAACTCTGTATTTTCCACTCATTTTTTCTGAAAAAAAAGTTGATACCAACCAAAATAGTCTATTACTTTTTTAAAATAGAAAATCAATCGTTTTAAATAAGATTTTGAGGTTACATATAAAACTTGCAAATGTTCTATAAGGCAATAAATTAATATATTTGAGTTATATTTTCCAACAAAAAGAAATAATTTGCATCTCTAGTAGTCAAAATAAACAAGTCATCCTATAACTTCATAGTGTCAGGACTTTAATCAAACAGTAAATAGCACAGTCAGACATAATCAAATTCTCTTAGAAATAATCTTGGATGACCTACTAAATACACCCCCAGCAAGACTGCAAGGATATGACTCTAACTTTTGCCTTATTTTAAAATTTTGAACAAGTTTTTCTTAACACTTTTTGTTGTTGGTGGTGGTGGTGGTGGTGTCCTGATGTTCCCTCTGGGCTTTCAGTCCTCCAACTTTAACCGTGATCTCTGGCATGGCTTCTCAGCTTTCTTCATGTTCTTGGATACTTCCCAACCCAGCTATGAAATGGTCCTCACTTTGTTTTATGCTCTTGCCATTGGCATTCCAAGAAATCTTAGCTTCTGATTCTTGCTGGCCTAGTGCTCAGCCTAAGATGTAACTTTGAGTTCTCAGAAACTGCTGAGTCAATGACTCAAAAGAGGGAGAAAAGACAGCAAAACCCGAAAATACAAAGAAATGTAAAGAGCACCATCCTTCTAAATTTGCTAATCACCCTGCTTCTATAGTCTTTAGCATCCTGCCTTACTCACAAAAAACTACCATGGACCAGGGGCTCAATATATGAACCAAATTTGGCTAGACCAGAGGCCAATTGGTCAATCATCTTACTAAAGATAACTGCAAAATCTTGTCTTAGGGAAAGTCAACAGGAAAAAATAAAGATAACATTGGACATTTAATAAAAGATCAAAAATCGAGCCGGACTCGGTGGCTCAACCTGTAATCACGCGCCTTTGGGAGGCTGAGGTGAGTGGATTGCCTGAGCCCACAGGTTCGAGACATCATCTCTACAATAAATCAAAAAATCAGCTGGGCGTGGTAGCGCATACCTGAAATTCCGGCTACTTGGAAGGATGAGGTGGAAGGATCGCCGGAGTCCAGCAGGTCGAGGCTGCGGTGGCCGGGAGCGGCCACCACACTCCAGTCTGGGCGATAGAGTGAGACTCCAACTCAAAAAAAAAAAAGACCAAAAATCACAAAAAAAATTGACTAAAGGCAGACTCAATTACCTGAATCAAAAGAGAAAATAACTGAATTCTAGACTCTATGGCATAGTTGACAGATAGTAGAAGATAGAAGTTAAAAGTGTAGCTTTGATGTCCCAAATAATTCTGTCTTGATCAATTATTAGCTATTGAGCTTGCTTGACGTTGCCTAAATTTTCTGTCTCAGTTTTCTCGTAAGTAAAATGGGGGCAATAATAGTACCACCTCAGAATTGTTTAGAGGATTAAATGTGCTAATAAGGCAAAGCCCTCGGTACTTAATAAACACTCAAGTTATGTCAATATCGTTAAGTTTGATCTTTATAGACCATTCACTCTCTCTGAGCCTTAGCTGTCTCATCTACAGACCAAAGATCATAATATGATCTCTGCTGGAACCCATAAAATGAAATATGTTTCTCGTAAGGTGCCAGTTTCATGTGAGGATTTGGGATAGTCGTCGTGTCATTAAATAATTAAACCGATAAGTAACTTAGAGTGGCAGTTTATTTTACATAAACTTGGATATCATTGTGAGCAAATACATGAAAATTATATGCTAATTTTAAAAGTAAATGAATCTGCACCCACAGAAATATGTTGAGAAAATAAAGTCAATCCCCTCCCCAAAAAGTAAATGAGACATCAATAGAATATTTGATATACAGTGCCCATTTAACAAACAACAACAGATGCTGGTGAGGATGTGGAGAAAAAAGAACGTTTCTACACTGCTGGTGGAAAACTAGTGCAACCTCTTTGGAAGACAGTGTGGTGATTTCTGAAAGAACTAGAAATTGACCTTCCATATGACCCAGTAACTCCCCTATTTGAATATACCCAGAGGAACTCAAGCCATTCTAAAAAAAAAAAAAAAAAAGATACTTGCACACGTGTTTGTTGCAGCTCTATTCACAATAGCAAAAACAGGGAACCAACCATGTTGCCCATCGAAGCCGAACTGGATTTTAAAAATGTGGTACATATGCACAATGGAATATTATGCAGACATAAAGAAGGACAAACATATGGACTTTGCAGCAACTTGGATGGATTTAGAATCAATCATATGCTGAGCTCGGTGGCTCAACCTGTAATCCCGTGCCTTTGGGAGGCTGAGGTGAGTGGATTGCCTGAGCCCGCGGGTTCGAGACCCGCCTGGGCAGGCGAGACCTCATCTCTACAATAAATCAAAAATTAGCCGGGCGTGGTAGCGTGCACCTGTAGTTCCAGCAACTCGGAAGGCAGAGGAGGAAGGATGGCCGGAACCCAGCAGGTCAAGCCTGCGGTGGCCGGGAGCGGCCACTGCACTCCAGTCTGGGCGACAGTGAGACTCCAACTCAAAAAAGAGAGTCAATCATACTCAGTGATCTATCACAGAAACAAAGAACAGAGTCCCATATGTTCTCACTCATAAGCAGATCTTGAACAATCATCATAATACTATAAGAAAGGGATTGGCAGTAGTGGGAAACTGCCAGGGGAAGGGGGGTGGGATTGGCAGCTGAGGGAAACTGCAAGGGGAGAGAAGGGCACACCTCATCAACAAGGGGACCTGCATAATCAATGTTTGTATACCTAACCCTGAATTGTACCCCACATCTTTAAAAGAAAAAGAAGAAAAGACATACAGTGCCCATTTAAGGATATGCCATCTCTTCCTGACTCCCTCAACTTCCTTAGGAAAGGTGGGTTTGCTCTCTTTTACCCATAGGAATATAGGTGTATAAGAACTTGAGATACAATAATGTATTGAATTCTAAGATGTAATAATTTATTGAAATCTACTTAGTCCATAACAAATAGAAAGTGTTACTAAATGCAGCATCATAAAACAAAGAATGAGATGAGAATAATAACATGAGCAATGAATAAATGCCAATTTTTTCGTAACTGATGAGAGCCATAAAACAAAAGTAGAACCTTTTCAGACTAAGG
The DNA here is from genome assembly GCF_000164805.1 of Carlito syrichta. Taxonomy (NCBI): domain Eukaryota; kingdom Metazoa; phylum Chordata; class Mammalia; order Primates; family Tarsiidae; genus Carlito; species Carlito syrichta. Next base: position 258,261 of record NW_007073233.1, read on the forward strand.
AGGGCAAATAGTATATAAAAGTGTTGAGATTTGAGGAAATATTGAGACAGGCTACAAGAAAAAAAATCATCCAGAAAGGACGAATAAAAAAATACCTTAGATAACCTCCTGTGATCATTACTTAAGCTCCAAGTATAATAGGGCTAGTAAAGTTTTGGGGTAACTACAATCATGTTTTGTTTTGTTTTGCTTTTTTCTCAAGTGGCAAATACCTTGATAGTCTGGTGTATTAATAGCTATAAATCTGAAAACATACGCTGTAAGGTCAAATGTGGTGTATGTGGTTTGTGGCTTGCTTTGGTATCTCGGTTCATTGGTATCTAATTAGAGATTTATATTGTCAAGCTCAGAAATGGAAATTTGATGGAAATTTCTGAATAGTAGCAACTTCTCAATTATCTGAGGTGGGAATAAATGTAATGCAATCAGAATCAAAGAGGTATTACTCAGGTTCTGGGATATATGGAGACCACTAAATAGAGTAGCTATGAATGAAAAATAGATGATTTTTTTCTTACTCTGGAGCCACAGACCAGTACTCTGGGCATCAGATTTGGGACATAAAGCAAAGAGCCCACAAAACTCAGGTTTTGATAAGTTAAATAGTGAGATTTATGCTTTCCTGTGCCATGAGTGTACATGAATTCTACATTTCTACGTAGTGGTTGCATCTTTTTTTTTATAACTTGTACTCTAATCTATGAGTTACTATCCCTGCTAGAGTAGCCGTTCTACACCAGAGGGATTTTTGCCTGCCAAGAACATATTTGGCAATATCTGGACAGAACTGACACAACTAGAGGGTCGTGAGCTACTCACATTTAGTGAGCAGAGGCCACGGATACAACAAAACACCCTACAGTTCACGGGGCAGCACTAACAAAAACCTTATCTGGCTCAAAATGTGAAGAATGTTAAGACTGAGAAATTTATGCTAGAGTGAGCCATTTTCAATGATATTCTTCTTCTCAGACTTCTGCCGAAAATAGTAATAAAGACTGCAAGTAGAGGTTGCACACATGAAGAGGATAATTATAATTTTCTACAGAGAATAAAGACCTTGTGATACAAATTGACATTCCAAGACAAAACAAGTGCGAAACAAGTTCCATGGGAAAGAAAAATCTGCTGAGTTCAACAAAGAAAGAAGAGGACCCAAGACCAACCAGATCATTGTTAATTTTTTTATGAGGAGGGAACTGAGGATACACACTGTGGTTTGTTGTGTATATTTGTGCTTACGTCTCCATAGATTTCCACAGCTCGTACTCTAGAATGGGGTCCTCAACCCCTGGGCCACAGGCCCATATCTGTCTGTGGCCTATTAGAAACTGGGCCATACAGCAGGAGGTAAACTGGAGGCGGGCAGAGAAGCGTCATCTGTATTTACAGCTTCTCACCTGTGGCTCGCCTTACCACCTGAGCTCTGCTACTGTCAGATCAGCAGCAACATTAGATCTCATAGGAGCACAAACTCTGTTGTGAACTGCACATGCGAGGGATCTAGGTTGCATGTTCTTTATGAAAGCCTAATGCCTGATGATCTGAGGTGGAGCTGAGGAAGTGACGCCAGTGGGGAGTGGCTGCAAATACAGGTGAGCATTGGTAGTGAGGTTTGACTGCCCAGAGACCATATGAATCAATTGTTTGCAGACTCATATCAAAATCCTATCAGTGAGTGGCAAGTGAGTTGATGTACTTCGATTGTACGGCTGTATCTGGTGGCAGGCTTTGTCAGAACCTGACATCTATCTTAGTCTGTACATGGCCCACTAATGATTTCACTTACCACTTCCGTCCATGCCTTTTTTTTTAAATGGTGAGTTGTATAATTATTTTGTAATATATTACAATACAATAATGATAGGAATTAAGTGCGCAATAAAGGTTATGTGCCTAAATTATCCTGAAACCATCCCTCTCCTCACCTCCCAGTCCGTGGAAAAATCATCTTCCATAAAACTGTTCCTTGATGCCAAAAAAGTTGGGGACCACTGCTATAGAAGATTAAGACTGTTGCAACTTCTTTGACTTTCCTTTCTTTAAGAGGTGGGTGCCTCAAAGAAAGTGATATACCTCAACTTGACATTGTGAGGCCTTCATAACTGCTTGACCAACAGAATACAGTTTGTGCCCAGGCTTTTTTGTTTGTTTGTTTGTTTGTTTTTGAGTTGGCATCTCATTCTGTCACCCAGGCTAGAGTGCAGTGTCATGCTCCCAGCCACTGCAGCCTCGACCTGCTGGGCTGCAGTGATCCTTCTGCCTCAGCCTTCCAAGTAGCTGGAACTACAGGCGTGCACTACTACGCCCAGCTAATTTTCGATTTATTGTAGAGACGAGGTCTCACCAATTGTCTGGGTGGGTCTCGAACTCACGAACTCTGGCAATCCACTCGCCTTGGTCCCCCAAAGTGCTGGGATTACAGGCTGAGCCACCGAGCCTGGCCTGTGCCCAGGCTTTAAGAGACTAATAGCTTCCACTTACTGTCTCTTGGAGCACTCTGAGAACCCAAGGTTTCTCTGAACAAATTCTAATGTACCCTGAGAATGCCATGCTGGAAAAGTTAAATGTAGGAACTCTGATCAATAGCACCAACTGGGCCCAACCTTCCAACCATCCCCACCAAGGTTGCAGACATGTAAGTGAAGATTTTGGGACCTGCCAGACCAACCTATCTTCCAACTGATACCATGGAGTGACTTTTTAGATACCATATCAAAAGAAATGACCAGCTGAATGCTGTCTAAATTCCGGACCTATAAAACTGTGAGATATAATAAAATATTTGTTGTTTTAAACCATTAAGTTTTGAGATATTTACTATGTAGACATACATTTACAGAAAGATCCTGCTATTGTATTTATGAAATAGCAATTTAAAGAACTTCTTTCTAGGTAATGATACATATAGACATAAAAATTGAACAGACTGCCTGACCATGACATATTCTTGTGCTGAAAGAAAAACAGTAGGTAAACATTTCACTTTATAGATTGTTTATTTCAATTGAGGTGAGCTTTAGATTATGGAATTATAGCACAGCTTGTGGTAAAGGGGATGGTTTTCAACCTAGAGATAAGATTTTAAAAACAGAATTAAGTTCCCACCTGGTCTGGAAACACTGCCAGCTTAAATTAGCTTTTGTTTAGAATTCTTTGTCTCTTGGGTAGACTAATTGAGAAACTTGTTGATTGCAAAGATACGCTTTATTACTGTCCTTTGTAACTCGTTCTTCTTGCCTGTAAACTTTGCCAGATCCTGATTTGTATATCTTTTATCTTAACAACAAAAAAGACAAAACAAACAAAAACCTGTCCTTTTATGCTTTCCAGTTCTTGTGATTTGTGCAAAGAATGAGATATTTCTCTAGGGTGTTGGTACTGATGGGGAAATTCATTGTACTCCCGGAGGTCCCGAGAGAGAGAAAAAGAGAGACAGCCAATGCTAGCTCATACTAGGTAAGGCATGGGGCAGCCAGAAAGTTATAGTTGTGAGGTCAACCAGGGTAACAGTTCTTTCTTGCTCTGGTCTGTCTCTTGCAATAACCCCATGCCTGTGACAAAATCTAGTTGTATCCACTGGGGATGTCCAGAATGAGTTTATTCAGAATCATATTTTCCCTGAGTTTTCTCTAAGAAAAACATTCTCATGTATTTGAATCATTCTTTATGCCACTTAATATTCCAGTTAACCTCTTCTGCAAAAATACTCTTTTTCAAGAATGAGGCCCATAACTGAATCAAGCAGTAAACAACAGGGCAGGATTATCACCTATATGTTCTTGAACATAATACGCTTTTCAATGAAGTACAACTTGGCTTGGGGCTTTTGTGTAAAGGGTACAATGTTAACTAATAATGAACACTTCTTTATATCTCTATATGCTTAGCTATATTTTTCTTCATCAGATAAGCAGGAATCCAAAAAGATATCTGAATCCATAAGGACTTTGTTTTGAGCAACCTTTCTGGAAGCCAGGTATGGAGTAGGAAGATATAGTAAGACCAAACTCTGGACACTCAACTCTAAAAAAAGGCATCTATTATAACTACCACAAGCAGAGAAGTCTTTCAGCTTCTGATCCATGACACTCAAGTTCCTCAACAAATATAAAATGAACCTTTTGAAAGACAAATAGAATTAAGGTTCATGGATGCCCCAAGTAGCCATGTCTAATGGTAAGCAAATTTTTGCTCGTTTAATGTAGGTGTAATTTTATAGAAAAGGAAATTGAGGAATGAATTGGTCAGCTGGAATGAAATGTGAACTTTATAAACTTAGGCAAGGTAGTATCCAGAGAAGAGAACTTCTTGCCTTAATGGAGTGGGCAGCTGATAATAAAATGAAATCTGTCTTCTGCTAAGTTTAGATCTGTCAAGCAGAGGTGGAAAAAAAAAAAGGCATTTTGTGTGTGTGTGTGTGAGAGAGGGAGAGAGAGAGAGAGAGAGAGAGTGTGTGATTGTGTGTGTGTGTGTGTGTGTGTGTGTGTGTGTGTGTGTCTGAAAAGACTCCCCAGCTCAGCGCAGGCAGGGTATCTTAGTTTCTTCTATTTTCTCTTTACGCTCAGTTCTTTATTACTAGGGAGGGAGAATGGTGAATTGAGAGGAGAGGTTTCAAACATATAATTAAAATAAAAGTCTTCATTATGTATGGATTTGGAATTGTTCAGAGGAATGACCGCAAGTGAAACCTGATCAAAGTAGATAAAACGTATTCCATATCCCTCCTATTTAA